>NW_006409267.1:9609-10272 GCF_000296735.1 Chrysochloris asiatica | reverse complement strand
TGAGGACACTATGGTGAGTGAAATTAGTCACAAAAGGATAAATATTACATAAGACAGTATTATAAAAACTTAAGAAAATATTTCCATACAAACAAAAAATTATTTGATTGTTACTAGGGTTGCGAGAGATGGAACAGTAATTTATAGGTAAGGAGGTAAATACATGATAGCTTGAAAAGGAGACGGAGCCCAATACACCAAAAGGGGAAGACTTATGGAACTATGCAAGGGCTAAAAGGGATAAAGGTAAATAGCTATGGATACAAAATTTTGGAACAACAATGTTCAGTAATACAGGGATCGAGACATAGTCTGAAGGGGTAAAGGAGGGGAAATAATGTTGACTGTCTTGTGGATATTGGTTTCCCCTTCCTACTATTATAAATTAAGCATTTAAGTGTGATAGAAATGACTATTGCTAATTATGATTACAGAATTTATAAGACTATCTTTAGCCAATAACTGATAGGATTAGCTAAAAGGGGAATTAGAATTTGACCAGGGAAATGGACTTCTTGTTCAGTTTTTGTGGAGTAGGGAGCCTTAGGTATAATCCTGATCTCTACCCAGAACCTTCTGAGGTGGGACATTATAATTTGAAAAACGTGCCGACCAATCCAGAGCAGTTAGAACAGAAGAAACTTCTTGAAAGAAAGACCAGCA
>NW_006409267.1:3191-7334 GCF_000296735.1 Chrysochloris asiatica | reverse complement strand
GCTGCGAACCTTAAGGTCAGCGGTTCGAAACTACCAGCCGCTCTGCGGGAGAAAGATGAGGCTTTCTACTCCCGTAAAGATTTACACCCTCGGAAATCCTGTACAGGGTCACTATGGGTCGGAACCGACTCGACGGCACTTAACAACAACAACATATATATATATAGTATAGATACATTAAAAAAGGGAATATAGATAGCTATTGCAATGAAATGCAGCCTGATTTGTTGAATGTAAATTTGATAATCTGCCCTGTAAACCTTAACTCAATTCACACACAAAAATATGTTTTTAAAAACAAACACTAACAAAAAACCCCAAGGCAACAGCATTTGATGCAACACTAATTGAAATGTTTCAACAAACTGATGTAGCACTAGAGCTACTCACTCATCTGTATCAAGACATTAGTAAGAAAGCTACATGGCCAACTGATTGAAACAGATCTAGATCCTAAAGTAAGATGATGTAACAGAATGTATCAAAATCATTGAACAATATCATTAATATAAATCACAAGTAAAGTTTTGCTAACAGTAATTCAAAAACTATTGTAACAGTACACTGATAGGGAGGCAACAGAACTTCAAATCAGATTCCAAAGAGGATGTGGAATGAGAGATATCACATCTGGTTTCAGATGGATGTTGAGTGAAAAAAGAGAATTCCATAAAGATGTTTATTGTGATTTATTGACTATCAACAAGACATTCTACGGTGTCAATCATAACAAGCTATGGATAACACTTCCAAGAAGAGGTATTCCATAACACTTAACTGTGATCATAAGGAACCTGTACATACACCAAGAGGCAGTGGTTTGAACAAAACCAGAGATATTGAAAGGTTTAAAATCAGGAAAGGTGTACAAGAAGGGGTATTCCATAACACTTAACTGTGATCATGAGGAACTTGTACATAGACCAAGAGGCAGTGGTTTGAACAAAACCAGAGATATTGAAAGGTTTAAAATCAGGAAAGGTGTATGCCAATGTATAATCTTTGTCCATATCTATTCAATCTGTATCCTGTGAAAATATTCAAGAAGTTGATTATATGAAGAAGAACATGACATCAGGATTGGAGGAAGACTCATTAACAACCTGTGATATGCAAAAGATACAACCTTACTTGCTAGAAGTAAAAAAGACTTGAAATACATACTGATGAAGACGAAAGACTGTAGTTTCAGTTTGGAGAGCACCTCAATGTACAGAAAACAGAAATCCTGACATCCAGAATATTAAATGGACAATAGAAGAACTCATTTTGCCTGGATACACAATCAACACTCATGGAAGCAGCACCATTCTTTCTTTTTCATATATACTAATTGAATAATAAAATGTTGAATCATAACAAAGAAAATTTACTGTTTTAGAGAGTAAAGTAAAATTTAGAAATATCTTTCAACCATATTATTTTTCCCTAGGCCCTGATATTTTTGGCAAGAAAGCTGTGTTGGAATTTTTTTTCCCATCATAACAATGAACCTGCATTCTTCAGGAGTAGCAAGAGATGTCCTGTAAAAATTTTGTTTGGAAACCTCAACCCATCCAGCTATGAAACATGATCTTGCCCCCAAAGATTTTTGGTAGAATTCTTCAATTTCATCCTCAGTGACTTTAGTGGTTGGTGCGTAAATCTGAATAACCGTGGTATTAATTGGTCAACCTTTAGGCATTTGGATAGTATCCTACCACAGAGAGCATTTTATATCAAGAGAAATCTTGATATGTTGTTTTTGATGACTGTAAAACCATTTCTCCTCAATTTGTCATGCTTGGAATAACAACTCATGTAATTGTCAGGTGCACGATGCCCAATACCAGTCAATTTCTGCTCACGAATGCCCAGGTTATTGAAGTTTATGCATTCCATTTCATTTTTGATAATTTCTAATTTTCTTAGATTCATACTTGTACATTGTGTTCTGATTGTTAATGGATGTTTCCTGCTGTTTCTCTCCATTTTGAGTTGTTCCCTATCTGAAAACAAAGGCCCTGAGGGCTTTACTCTATTCACTTTAGCATAGTTAATTCTACTTTAAGGAGGTAGCTCTTCCCCAGTTGCATTTTTAATTCCTTCCATCCTGATGGGCCCATCTTCCTGCACTATATCTGACAATATTTTGGTGTTTTTCATCAAGTTTCAATGTTCAATATTCTGTTCCACTATTATTCATAAGAATTTCAGTGACTAAATATTTGGAAGTAGTCCATCTTTCTTCTTCCTTGTCTTTTTCTGGAAGCTGAACTGAAACCTCTCCTCTGTGGTTGGCCTTGCTGGTATTTAATATGTCTGTGGCAAGCCAGCACACTATGACAAACTGATGGATGAGTGGTGGGTATGTGGGTGAGCTAGAGTGTATTATCTAATTCTTCTTTTGGTAAAACTTCAGAAATCTGAGAATATATACTGGTATCCCTTCATGGCATAGTTAGTCTGAAGTTGATATCCTTCTTTCTTTTTTGATTGTGCATAAACTGTATAGTTCACCGGTTCCAAATTTTCTTTATTTTCATTAATAGACACAGTCTCATAAGAAGTTAGGTTTTAGCAATTGATGAAGTCACAGTTAGAAGGAAGGTACATTGTATGAAAAAAAGTCTCAACTGTTTCATTATTTTAAAAGTATCTAATCTCTTTCCACATTATATCACCAAGGAGAACCAGCAGAGATAGCAATATATTGGACAAATTCACACTTTCTTTTGTGATACGTAGCCCCTGAGCCCCAAATTTCAGTGGCTTATCAAAATACAAATAAAATTTGCTTATTTGAAACTCATTACATTCATTGTTAAAGGTCCGATATCACCACATTACTAAACACCAAAAAGGAAACAAAACACTGCTTCTAAAAATAAACATGGTAGCAATTACTTCTCTGACAACTGGAAGATTACCAAGTCATAGATACCCCAGGTTTTTCCTCTTCCTTAATTAGAAATGTAATAATATCTTATTTGTATTTAGTAATGTGGTGATATTGGATCTTCAAAAGGAGATAGGGTTGTTCTGATGTAGCTTAAGTTCGACAGACTGTATGATGAATTTATTAGTGTGAGAAGCCTTTGGTGAATTCATATGTGCAAAAAGCTCTAGATTGTCTAGAACACAATTTATGATAATTTATTATGTAAAAAAGGAGCCTAGGTAGCATAATGCTTTACACATTGGGCATCTAACTGCAAAGTCAGCAGTTGAAATCCACCAGCTGCTCTGAGCAAGGAAGATGAGACTTTCTGCTCCAGTAAAGATCTTTGGCCTTAGAAATCCTACGCAGAGTCACTATGAGTAAGAACTGTCTTCATGCCACACTACCATTATGCAGAATTTAAATTTTACTTTGAAGCAACAACTGTGTTTAATTAATTCTTTACTTTTTAATGATCTCAAACACAGTACTGTTTTAAATTTAGCCTAACGGGTTGTCTTTGGATGCCCTAAGCTGAAAAATCTTTTGTGGAGCCTGGAGAATATTTAAGAAGAGGGTTAAGAGAAAGAAGTTTTATACAGGGGCTTTTTCTATTCCTACCAAGCAGTGGACTTCAGGGTGGGGAGCATCTAAGCTGCTTATTTCAGTAGATGTATCTTCGTGTTTTTACATCAAGAACCACTACCAGTATGACTTCTGAGCACATGCTCACTTACACACACATAGTCTCTCTGCCTACACTCATTTATGTGCCAATGTGTTCATATTGTATACATGGTAAAATATTTATTAAGACAGAAATAACAAAAATAATCATAAAGTTATATTTTAAAGAATAATTTTTAAACATCAGTAATATATTTTCTTTCAGATTGTAGAGGCTTGTTTTTATTTTCTGTAAGCCTGCTTTTAAATGTCATGCTAATTTTGAAGGATTTATAATGTATTTGAGAAATATGTAAAAGAGCACATATACACTTAGGTGCCAGTCATGTTTTTGTTGTGTAGTACAGTGAGTCAATATAATAAGCACTGGACTGCGAAATACAAGGTCCCGACTCGTGCTCTCTAGCTGCTCCATAATGTAGTGGTTATGACTAGAGCTGCTCACCTCAAGCTCAGCAGTTCAAACTACCAGCCATTCTGTGAGAGAAAAATAAGGGTTTCTGCCCCTGTAAAGATTTGTTGTTGTTGTTAAGTGC
>NW_006409267.1:0-3036 GCF_000296735.1 Chrysochloris asiatica | reverse complement strand
GGTTCGCAGCCCGATTCGTAACCACTACACTACAGCCTCGGAAACCCAATACAGGGTCGCTATGAGTCAGAACTTACTCCAAGGCACAGCACCACCACTACCACCAGTCGTTCTGTGGGAGAATGATGAGGCTTTCTGATCCCTGGAAGATTTAAAGCTTCTGAAACCCTATACAAGGTAGATATGAGTCAGAACCAACATGAAGGCACTTAACAACAGCAATAATATTCATAGTCAGTCAGGGAGCCCTCCTTGACTTTTCTCCTCCTAATGACAATTCAGCTTTTGAGTCTTCTTCTATTTTGGAATGTTTCCATGTTAAACCATTGACATCTGAAGTTTCTGGCAAGTATTTTAAAGAAGTAGGCCTGCATGTATGTAGTAAAAACACCACTCTAACTTTGATTCCACTGGCTTGAATTCATTTCTATAGCCCATCCTAACTGCAAAGAATGTGAGAAATTTATGTGTGTATCACACAGAGGAAAGAGAGTTGCCAAAATAAATAAATAAATAACCCATCTGCCACAATTATACAGTATGGGAAACCACTGAATGAAACCTAATAATCTAGGAGGACAAAGAAGAATGTCAAAAAGTAACAATGTGCTGTAATCCTGCAAACTCAGTATCAAAAGTTATTCTTTGAGCGCTCTACAACCAAATTTTTGAATGGTCAATGAGGTTAAGATGAGATTGCATTATTTCCTTCCAATTTCAGTAAGAAAGGAAATAGTTCTACATTTAGTAAAGGCAAATGATATTACTCTCTTGTCAAGACTAGAGAAACAAATTTAATATAGTCTGAAAGTCTGCTTGTATATAAAAATGGATTAGTAAAGAATGTGATTAACTCAGACACATTTGAGGGCTAAGTTAAGAAAAAAAAAAAAAACTTTAGTTTGACTGGATGAAGACTTGAGCTTCTTCAGCGGTTATTTATTTATTTATTTGAATTGTTGTTGTTGCTATCTTCAAGTCAAGCAATCTATTTAGTCTCAAGATGTTGCTATGCTCTTTTAAATCTGTATATTGACATAGGTTACATAGATAACAGGATTGGTAAGTGACATTTCAAACATGGTTCTTCAGAGAAAAAGAATCTGTAGTGTGTGCATGCAAATATATAATTATAAATCTATTATTGAATGATTCTAAGTCATAGTGACCCCACGCATGTTAGAGTAATAATTGTACTTCATAGAGATTTTACTGGCAGATTTTTCTGGAAATAGAACACCAACCATTTCTTCTTAGACACCTCGGAGTTAAATACCATTGACTCCATTTGTATCATAGTAGAACTGTGCTCCAAAGGACTTTCAGTGGCTGAATTTTCAGAAATAGATAGCCAAGCTTTTATTTTGAGGAGTCCCTGATGTACTCAAATCTCTAATCTTTAGGTTCGTAATTCAATATGTTAACCATTTGCACTGCCTAGGGACTCCATATACAACAGGCTTCTAAAGTTTTGTGGGAATGTGTCATTATCTTTTAATTCCATTTTCCATGAACTTTTTTTTAGCTTTATCATATATACAGTAAAACCTGCAAAATATGGAAACTATGTAAGATAGAATCTTGTCAAATTAGGAAAGCACACATATCTCCTGCTAAAAGGGGCAATACAAAATTTGTAAGACTGCACTTGTCAAAGATGAAAAACTTGCAAGACCTAAAACACAAAGCAGTTCTATAGAGTTCTGACTCTCCTAAATTTCACTGTATAAATGTGTATATGTATGTGTGTGTGTGTGTATATATATATATATATATCTGTGGGTGTGTATAAATATTCCTACAAAGATTACACATAGAATTCACCATCACTGTATACCTCTTGTCAGGTGGAACCCTTGAGTGTATTTTTAAACTTAATTACAAATGAAAGCAAAATAACAGAGTCCTACCTTTGCCTAACATGAATTGACTGTACTGTATATTGTGAAAAATACATTAATTTTTCCTTAAAAAAATAATGCAAAGTTCATGGATAACTTTCCTTTTTATCTTGACATACTGTTGTTGTTATTCGGTACTGTCATGTTGATTCTGATTCATAGGGACCCTATAGAATTGGAATTCAACATTGCCTAGTTCTGTGTCATCCTCACTATCACTTCTATACTTCGGTCTTATTGCAGTCACTGTGTCAAATCCATCTTGTTCAAGGTCTTTTGTGTGTGTGTGTGTGTGTGTGTGTACCCTTCTTCTTTACCAAGCATGATGCCCTTCTTCAGCTGTCCCCTCATGATAATGTGTCCAAAGTATGTGAGACTAAATCTCACCATCCTTGATATAATATAAATACTTGAATATATGTCAGTTAACCATTACTAAAGCTTTCAATTTTATATGGTAAGGGAATAAGAAAAGATAAATATATATTCATAACATGCTCATTACAAAATAAGAAAGAAATACTCTTTTTTGCAACTGGTCATGTGGTCATACTTGGTATGTTTTAACTACATTCTCCCTCTACACATTTCATATACCCTTTGTACTCAGTAAGCATTTTGTTGTTGTTGTTGTTATGTGCCATCGAGTCGGTTCCGACCCATAGCGACCCTGTATGGGGTTTCCGAGGGTGTAAATCTTTATGGGAGTAGAAAGCCTCATCTTTCTCCCGCGGAGCAGTAAGCATTTTAGCAGGTCTTAATTCGTTGGCTGGCAGGGTGATTGAGACTGTCAGTTCTAAAGAGTCTGAGAAATTAGTGTCCTACCAGAATTGAATCATTGTAATTTGTTATGTCTCTTATAGTCTAGACTCACACCTCATTACCTCCATTGTGTAACAGCAGACAAATTTCCTCTTGGTCATCAGGATAAATTGCCCAGGTCAGTACATAATCTCCTTTTTGTTTTAATGTTTTATTGTGAATTACATGATAGTTTACATGGGGGAACTTTAGTTTTACATTCATTCCATCATATGTCATCTCATTGCCATGGTTCCAATCCCCTCCATGCATCATCAACCACCCAAAGGGTATATCCCAGAAACCCGTCCCCTACACTTCCCCCTCCTCCCCC
>NW_006409266.1:105320-106222 GCF_000296735.1 Chrysochloris asiatica | reverse complement strand
TGTGTAGTGACGGTAGCCTGAATATAGGGATCCACCCAGGGATGTTATACATGCACCTCCACTGGGGGGTATTCAGGAGCATGCCATGGGATTCGCTCATGAGCCTCCTGGGCTGGAGATCCTCATGGTGGTCAGGAGAGTTCCCTGGCCATAAGGCATTAAGTGCCCTGGAGGACGTAGAAGAAGTGATTGCATTTGTGGTTTCTGTACCAGAACTGGGTATGTAGGACCGTGAACTTCCTTGTGCTTCAGTGTTGGTATCGGTTATTGAGTTGGAAGAGGAAAACAGTTGAGCAACAAGACTACCTTTCTTTTCCTTTCAGACAACTGGACATACTTCCTCACCACGAAACACATTGCCAAGATTTCCACCCAATAATCCTCTACACAGAGATCTCAACCAGGAATGAAGCATGAGATTACTATGATCTCTGGCCCAGTCTCAGCCATGGGGCCCTCCAAGGATACCTCTCCCCCATGCCACTCTCAGAAGCTCACATGTAAGCACATCCACAAATCTGCACTAAGTAGCTCTGAGACAATGTCGTCTGGCTCTTTCAATGAGAACGTGCATTTGATGGTCCACACCTGATGTGAGCATGTTTCCTCCTCTCAGCGAGTCTTCAGGCATCCTAAGTTTGGTGAAGTCTCGGTTTCGAGGGTAACCATCCTTTTCGATGTTGACCGAGCTTGAAAAGCTACAGAAGATGGCTCTAGGGATTTGTGGAGAGAAGCAAGGTCAGTGATTGACATCTCCTGCCATATTGTCTTCCCAGGGCATGCTTGAACGTGGCCTTGCCCTCCATTCAGCCTTCCTATGACTCTCTTGTCACTGGAAGACTTGGTAGCAGCATTGCACAAGAATCGAAACAAAGAGAGTTCTGCATCAGAGGTCTTACCAA
>NW_006409266.1:101781-102238 GCF_000296735.1 Chrysochloris asiatica | reverse complement strand
TGCCACATGAAGCTCAGGGCCCACAACTGGTAAGGAATCAGTAACACGTGTTTCCCTCCTACTTCTCCTTTAAGCTGTGAATATAGGACAGAGATGCAGAGGTGAATGCGGTGTGTGATGCATAGATTCTACCAGGGGCTGCTCTGATATCCAAGCCTCCTTTCTACTCCCTAGGATGCTGAGGGTCCTCAAAACATCTTCATGACTGCCTTCCTCCTGTACGGGGCTCCCATGAGCCTATTCCTAAAGGCCAATGTAGATGTGAGGACCTGGGATGCACCCATCCACAGAAGAGAAACAATTACCTCCAGCCCACAGCCTAATCAGGAAACCCAACATCTCACTCACACTTGCAGGTTATGTGCAGGTCCAAGGTGCTGAGTAGATTGAGGTGAGTTATATCCCCACCTGGAGGAGACATGAGGTTGTGAGATCTCATAAACTGTGGCCTCACCTG
>NW_006409266.1:98838-100393 GCF_000296735.1 Chrysochloris asiatica | reverse complement strand
CATGGGGACCTCCTAAGTTACCTCTCCCTCATGCCACTCTCACAAGCTGACATGCAGACACACCCACAAATCCTCACCAATGAGCTCTGAGGCTATCTCCTGTGGCTCTTTCAATGATGTCATGAGAATATGCATTTGATTGTCCAAACCTTACATGACATATTCCCCCCATCAGGGAGGCTGCAGGCATCTAGACTTTGGCGAAGTCTGGGTTTTGAGGGTAACCACTTCTGTCGATGTTGACCAAGTTCTCAAATATACAGAAGATGGCTCTAAGGATTGTGGAGAGAAGCAAGGTCAATCATTGACCTCTCCAGCCATATTGTCTTCCCAGGGCATGCATGGACATGGCCTTGCCCTCCAATCAGCTTTCCTATGACTTTCATGTTATTCACTTGAAGACCTGGTACCAGCATTGCACAAGCATCAGAACAAAGGAAGTTCTCCATCAAAGGTCTTACCAATATTTCCGTCCTTACAAGGCCAGAAATAGGACACTGTGTGTGGCACCTGTCTCCTCCCCATGGACGATTGAAATCTTTGTGGGCAGGGAAGAGTGTTTCTGTGTGTGCCCCTTAAAGCCAGGTACACTGAATTCTCTAGGAATAAATGACACTGAGGAGAACAGACAGCATCCTCTCCCTTAGCCTACCTAGACCCTGAGCTTTGTACCCAGAATGCTTCCTGAGTCTCACTCAGAGCTCACTGCAGGCCTCTCCCCCCACTGACACTGTTCTCGTGAGGAACAGGGATGCCACATGCAGCTCAGTGCCCACACAGTTAAGGGATCAGAGACAGGTGCTTCTCTCCAACTCTTCCTTTAAGCCATGAATATGGGAGTGAACCTGTAGAGGTGAGAGTGGTCTGTGGATTCAAAGATTCTACTAGAGGCTGGATGAAACCCAAAATTTGCTTCTACTCCTAAAAATATCTTTCTATGTCAGCTTTATTCCTGTAAGGGGTACCCAGAGGACAATCCCCCAAGGCGATGTAGATATGAGGACCCGGTGTGCACCCAACCACAGAACAGTCAGATTTCCACTCAGCCCACAGCCTACTATAAACACAGGAATCCCAACTTCTCACCCACGCTTTGAGATGCTGCACAGGTCCGAGGTCCCGGGAAGATTGACGATAGTTCTCTCCACACCTGGAGGAGACATGAGGGAGTAAACTATCATGAGTTGTGGGCTCGACCTCCTAAGAAGGCTACTGTTCCTTAGTGAATCCCGATTAGAATGGAGCCCAGGAAACCAGGGCTGTCTGCCTGCTTGTTCATTGAGTGTTTCCCAGGGCCTACAGCAGGGTCTGTAACCTTAAAAGCCTAGGAATGATAGTTACATGGATGAACCCAAACGATAACTTCCCCAATATCTGTGTGTTCTGGAGACCCTTTGTCAGCTCTCAGTGTTGTCTGTTCTGGCTACAGAAGGCAGAGACACCTCTGGAAGTACACTGAGCCCACGTTACTCATGGCAAATAGGCTTTTATGAAGGACAGGCAGTCATAATTGTGGTACACATTGTCTTCACAGAAGAGAGAGGAACTCAAACTG
>NW_006409266.1:95968-97436 GCF_000296735.1 Chrysochloris asiatica | reverse complement strand
TCAACAAGAACACTTCCCATAGAACACTCCACCCGTAGTGGAGGATGAGGTGACCTGAACTCACGCCCAATGCCTGCTATGGGGTCCTCCCCAGTTCCTGGTGCCCCGTACCTCTTTCACAAGCTCACATACAAGCCAGTGTGCTATTCTCACCTCGATGCTGTCGCTCAGTGTCCTTCAGGCCGTTAAACTGAGATACAAGATTGACGACATGCCTCCACATCTCAGAATTCGGCTGGTTGGCTCTGAGGAACTCGTGTAGCTCCTTCATAGTGGTGAAGGGCAGGGGCTGATCAAAGTCTTCCCTGTAGTTTTGGAACCAACTTGCCAAAATGTAAGAGATGCCTCTAGGTAATTGGGGAGAAACCCAGAGTCAGAAAACTGGCCTTTCCTTCCATAATGTGGTGTTCAGGCACCACTGCAAGGAGCTAAGTCCCACCCTCACCCGACCTCCGTGAGGCTCTATACAGAGGGAAGCCTGGTCAGCAGCTGTGCTACACCTCAATGCAAGGGAACACTCCATCAATGTTTCTCCCTAGTGTCCTTCCTTAGGAGTACTGAATGAAGCCCCTGTCTATACCCCTTGATGGTCAACTGTCTGGTGGAAGAATATTGTGTTTCACTGTGGTCAACTTCCATCATAACCGCCAGGATGGTCCATGAATATCTGACCCACAGGATCACAGGGTGCATTTCTCCCCTCACACCTGCCTACAACCTCAGCTGGTACGCCAGCTTTCTACCTAAGCCTCAGTGCTCACTCTAAGGCCCCTCCTTCCACCAACAGTGTGCTCTGGGGAACAGGGTCCCACTTATAACTGTCTACCCACGACAGATTCAAGACCAGTGACAGGATTCTACTGCTACCTTCTCCAACAAAACCTGAATATAGGAGGGACCAAGCCGAGCTGGAAGGAAACTATGTGTACTCAGAATTTCCCAGTGACTCCCTGAATGTCCAGCCTCCTTTCTCCTCCCCAGGATGCTCAGGCTCCACACAACATCTTTCTGTAATGGCTATAATCCTGTTGAGGACGCCATGAGCTCATTCTCTTTGGGAGATCTATATGTGAGCACCTGGGGTCATTCCAGCCTCAGAAGGACACAATTCCTCACAAGTCCTCCAGCCTTCTAAAAACACAGGCAACCCTACTTGTCCTCCCAGACTTGACTCACTCTTTAAGATGATCTTCAGGTCTGACGTCCTCAGCTGTCCCAAAACAGTCACATCTGTAACTAAAGGAGACAAAATCTTGTCACTCAAATTCACGCCCAGCTCCACCTGCTTAATAAGACTGGTGTTCTTGTTTGAGACCTGACTAGAATGGAGGACAGGAAGGCGGGACTTCCTGTCTCTTACTAAACTGAATGATGCACAGGCCTAGAGAGGGTCTGTAAAAGCGGGAGCTGTCAGATGATTGTAATGTGTAGGAACACAAGCAGTACTGTACACAACATCAAAGGGACC
>NW_006409266.1:94382-94864 GCF_000296735.1 Chrysochloris asiatica | reverse complement strand
CTAAGACAATGGCTGACTGCCTGCCACAGGATCTGTTGGGGCTCAGATATGCTCCAGAGCAGAAATGTGGTTTGCATATTAGCTCCGGATTATGCCTGTCTTAATCCTGTCCTATCCTGGGACCAGCATCCTATGGGATCAGGGTTTAGAAGTAGGGACAAGATGCACATCTCCACCTGTGCCACACTGATCTCTAGGCATTGAACTGACGGAGTAACTGACCCACCACACCATCTGGGTCCTCCCGAAGCATATAACCATAATAATGATGAGGGACAAGGAGATGGGAACAGGGTGCCTTCAGTGATGGTCTGTCCTGAAGTAGCTACAGTAGCCTCATTGTCATCAACCTCCTCATCACCTTGCCTTTCCCACGTGACCCAGATCATGTGAGCCCTGCTACCTTGACACCAAATGGACAGTGTCTCATGCAACAGCTTTCTGCCTCACCAGTTCTATCCATATTCCTCCATGTCCTAATT
>NW_006409266.1:92410-93518 GCF_000296735.1 Chrysochloris asiatica | reverse complement strand
CTGTGTCCTATCCCTTATTGACCATGTGACCTGAAACAAACCTATTCCCCAAGGGTAAAGCAGTTCAGAGTCCTTCTAGAGGTGTCTTGTGCTTGCAGTATCCACAAAATGCAACCCTGAGGGCTGACAGAGCTCCTGCAGGTCACTTTGATAATGTGTACAGTACTGTTTGTGTTCCTATACATTACAATCATCTGTCAGCTCCCACTTTGACAGACCCTTCTTTATAGGTCTGTACATCATTCAGTTTAGTAGGAAACAGGAAGTCCCGCCTTCCTGTCGTCCATTCTAGTCAGGTCTCAGACAGGAACACCAGTCTTCTTAAGCAGGCGGACCCCCCAGTGCATGTGAGTGATGTGCTTATGTCTCCTTTATTTACGGACATGACTGTCCTGGAACAGCTGAGGACATCAGACCTGAAGATCCTCTTAAAGAGTGAGTCAAGTCTGGGAGGACAAGGAAGGTTGCCTGTGTTTTTAGAAGGGTGGGACCTGTGAGGAATTTTGTCCTTCAGGGCCTGGAATGACCCCAAGTGCTCACACCTAGATCTCCCAAAGGGAATGAGTTCATGGAGTCCCCCCACTTCCTAGGGCAAGTGCAATATGGAGCTACTTCAAGTGACGCCTCCTTTCATCCCTTCCCCATTCATCATTTCCTTTAATAAGGTAAGACAGTGGACTAGCAAGGATATTCATTCCTATGTGTGCCTTGGGGCTAGTAGTCAAAGAAGAGATAACACCTTAAAATAGTATTTTTATTTTTAAAAAACAGTGATACCAAACAGTCTTCTTCAAAGAAGATAAAAATCTATTGCTTAAAAATAAATCAACGTTTTCTGTTTCAGGATGGGAGTGTGGTCAGCTTATGCTTTTAGGGTTTTCGATATTTACGAAATCCTGAACTCATAGTTGTAGGCCAGCTTTCAGAAAAGTAAACTTGGATGCATTTTATTAGTTTTCTGAGTTTATAAATAAATGCACCATCCCCTCTTTTGCACAAGCTGTGCCAATGATAGTGAAATCTTGGAAAGTTAAGGGGGCAAAGAATTCCTTAAAGTAAAATCGTATTGCTATTCATTCTTATTCTATACAGCTGATTCAGAGGAATT
>NW_006409266.1:89673-90203 GCF_000296735.1 Chrysochloris asiatica | reverse complement strand
GCTTGAAAGCTGAGACACGGAGGGCTTCAGGCAAAGCTTAACTCCTTTATTCCCAATAAAATCTCTGCTCGAACTTAGTAAAGATTTTAGGAAGGGAAAAGGGATTCATAAACACAGATGGGGATTCCTGGGAAATTGCCCAGATAAGAGGATTCCTGGTGTGGTGCTGCAAGATAATGCACTAGACTGCAAAGTCTATTTGAACCATAATGATGGTGGTTCCAGCTCACTAGCTGCTCCTTGGAAACCCTATGCATGGTCTCTATGGGTCAGAACTGACTCTAAGTCACTTAACAACAACATGCTAATTGGGTGCATGCACAGCATTTCTTCAAGATGGATTCCTCCACAAAGGCCTCTGATAGCAGCAGAACTTATTATGGGATGTTGTTCTTCAGCACTCTGGTTCTAGCTCCTCCAGGGGCTGGCATGCTCTGCCCACAAAGAAAGGTCATCCTTTAAGGTGAGTAATCCTGTTACACAATTTGTTGTTGTTGTTAGGTGCCATCGAGTCAGCACCGACCCATAGC
>NW_006409266.1:86457-87791 GCF_000296735.1 Chrysochloris asiatica | reverse complement strand
CAGAAGTTGGAGACGTGGTTGCTGATAACTCTCCTTCTGCCTGGAGTCCTGGTATGGCGTTGTAGGATTAGCACTAGGTTGCTGACCTACCAGCTCTTCTTTGAAAACTCCATAGTGTTGCTATGAGTGGGAACTGACTCCTAGGCATTCAACAATCCCTCCTCATCTAGCTTAGTAGCATCTTGTTGATTGTCAACTTTTGACACTTTTTCAAATGCCCACTTTACCACCTACTTTCTTGTTTATTGTACTTGTGGCAGTTTCTGTTGATACTTTTACTGAACGCTGGTCTCCTTCTGTGTTTGCTATTCCCTCTAGTCCCATCTCTTAAGCACAGCTTGCATTTGCATAACCCAAATGAAGATACTAAGTGTGCTAGTCATGCTGCCAACTACATGGGAGGCTTCTTCTGAAAACTCCACCCTCCTTTTCCAAGTTTAAACGAATACTTATTAGTTGGCAAAGCAATGATTTTTTCTTTTTTAAATTAATTGTTTATTCTTAAACCTAACAGTTTTCTGAGGTCAGTACTATGAATGTTATTGTTGTTTTTAAGTCATTAAGCCAGTTGTTACTCCTAGCAAACCTGTATAGGATTTCCAAGGAGGGAATGGTTGGTTTTAGTTGCCTACTTTGCAGCTAGCACTCTAGTGATTGCCCTGTATCACCAGGACTCATATTAAGACCATTTTACCTCACTACCTATATTCTGTGCCTTCTAACATCCTATCCATGACTTATATCTGACACCTGTGTAGCTTTCTAGTCCACATAACTCCTCAATGGACACACTGTATACCTAATGATCTTCTCTTCTCTCTACAATACCAGTTTCTACCTGTAGTCCTCCATACTCCTATTTTGTACACCCTTCTCACTTGCCATTACTAAAACCACCACATTACCGTTCACTCCTCACCTCACTCATCACACTTCCAGAACCACTGTATCCTTGCTTCCCATAACTGGGAGCTGGGGCGCTCTATGGATTAGCTAACATAGATTGCCCATCCTTTGATCCATTGCAAAACTCCTTACCTATCCTTGGGACATAAGCTATGCACAGGTACTCACATAAATACCGATCCACAGTGCTCACAGCAGCAGGACCCTCTTGAGTCAAAAATATCATCAATGTAAATGTTCACACACAGATGAATGGGTGAATAATGTCTGATCCACCCATACGTTGCAACACCACTGAGACTTACCTGGAGGCAGACAGATGTACCATCATCAGCCTGGGTGAAACTCCATGGCTTTAAGCTAACTGACAGCAGCAAGGATGAAAGGCTACACATTTCCATGCAGATCAGAAATCTCCAGCAAAGAAT
>NW_006409266.1:84907-86170 GCF_000296735.1 Chrysochloris asiatica | reverse complement strand
TTATAATAATTATAATAATAAACAAATCCATTAAGGTAAAGGAATATAATTTATTCATAAGGGATGCTCCATGAACACTCCTAGTAGAATTCCTAAGAGCTCTGGGTGGGGAACTAATGATCAGGGGTTGCTCAGGGCTATGGATATGGAACAGAAAAGGGGGCAGGTGGGGCTGCTGATAGGAGTGGATAAAGGGGTGTGGGGTAGTTGATGGGGAGAAGACTAGGTCTGTTAATCTGGAAAAACTATGGGCCTTTAAATATGCAGCCAGCCAGGGCTCTTGCTGTGGAGTGACGGTAGCCTTAATATAGGTATCCACCCAGGGATGTTATTCATGAGCCTCCACTGGGGGGTATTCAGGAACATGCCCGGATTCGCTCATGAGCCTTCTGGGCTGGAGATCCTCGTGGTTGGTCAGGAGAGGTCCCTGGCCATAGGCATTAAGTTCCCTGGAGGACGTAGAAGAAGTGATTGCATTTATGGTTTCTGTATCAGAATTGGAGATGAAGGACCGTGGACTTCCTTGTGCTCCAGTGTTGGTATCGGTTCTGTAGCTGGAAGAGGAGAACAGTTTAGCACCATGACTACATTTCTTTTCCTTTCAGACAACTGAACATAATTCCTCACCACGAAACACATTGCCAAAATTCCCACCCCACAATCCTCTACACAAAGCTCTCAACCAGGAATGAAGCATGAGATTACTATGATCTCTGGCCCATTCCCAGCCATTGTTGTTGTTGTTAAGTGCCGTCGAGTCGGTTCCGACCCATAGCGACCCTGTACAGGGTTTCTAAGGGTATAAATCTTTACGGGAGTAGAAAGCCTCATCTTTCTCCCACGGATCGGCTGGTAGTTTCGAACTGCTAACCTTAAGGTTCGCAGCCCGATTCATAACCACTACGCTACCAGAGCTCCTTGGGGCCCTCCAAATTTACCTCTCCCCCATGCCATTCTCACAAGCTCATATGCAAACACACAAACAATTCCTCACTAAGGACCTGTGAGACAATGTCGTCCGGCTCTTTCAATGAGAATGTGCATTTGATGGTCCACACCTGATGTGAGCATGCTTCCTCCTCTCAGGGCGTTTTCAGGCATCCTAACTTGGGTGAAGTCTGGGTTTCAAGGGTAACCATCCTTGTCGATGTTGACCGAGCTTGAAAAGCTACAGAAGATGGCTCTAGGGATTTGTGGAGAGAAGCAAGGTCAGTGATTGACATCTCTTGCCATATTGTCTTCCCAGGTCATGCTTGAAAGTGG
>NW_006409266.1:82185-84018 GCF_000296735.1 Chrysochloris asiatica | reverse complement strand
ACTAGAATCGAGGCCGAGGAAGGCAAGCCTGCCTGACTGCTTGTTAATGAATGATGCCCAGTTTCTAAAATTAGTTTGTGCAGTAGTGGGATATTATAGATAATTGTTCAATTTGTGAATCCAAACAGTATGTTCCCCTATATCTGCACAGCCTAGGGCCTCCATCAGCTCTCAGTCAACATAGAAACACTCTGAACGCACTTTACTCATATGAAAAAAGTTTGTTAAAGGACATGCTGTCAGTAAGAGTGTTCCACACTCCTTCTTCATAGAGGAGATGTAAAGACAAACTGAGAACACCCTAATCTCCCTAGTCATTTACTCATGTCCAGTAAGTATGACTGGCTGTCTGCCTTGCCTCCACATTTCTCAGTGGAAAACAATGAGGCTTAGAGATGTGAAAGGACACCTCTATAGTAGGGATTGTTTCACTATGCTGTGGGGTAAAGGACTCTCACCCCAGGAGTAAGGGGCAGAGTGTATCCTGGGTGGTAGCAAACTCCGGTATGTTGCCACAATTGTGTCCAAGGAGAAGTGGTTACCATCCAGGTATCTGCCTGGAAAGCTTCCTCCCATCTTACAGAGGCTGCCGGTAAAGATAGTTCTAAATAAGCACATCTTATTCATGTCTTGATCTGGTCCCCTGGCACACTGGAAAACACACAGGAGGGACATGTTGTCACAGGCCGCTCCATGACATACCATGAAATTCAGAGGAACACTCTGGGAAGGATCTGAAAGAATTCAAGTTGTTGGGATGGAAACTTGCTCTGGATCCTGAACCTGTCCGGGGAATGAGCTGCAAGTGGATCCCCTCTCACAGGAGAATAGTGTCAGAGGGAAGAGGTGCCCTATGTCAGTGCTGACACTCAGGAATCATGCTGTGTAAATAGGTGAAGGTCTCAGTAGACTAGGGTAGAAAGAGGCTGTTAATCTGGAAATGACTGCATTGAACAATCAAGAGAGCTAAGGCTATAATTCTGAACTCAAATACGGCTGTGGATTTGCAGTCAGGGAAGGCTAAAGACAGGGAGGTGATCAGGGCTGCGGACCAGGAATCCCAACTGGCTGTAAGTCAGAAGCATCACCTGGGGGAACACAATGAATCTTCCGGGCTGTAGACCAGGGCATCTAGGCAGGAGAAGACCAGTGCTGTAATGCATTAAATGCATTCGAGGACATAGAAAAAGTGCTTGCCCTCCTGATTTATCCACCAGACCTCCAGATAGATGACACTGGGGTTAGTCGTGCTCCAGTGTTGGTGTTCGATTTGGAGCTGGAAGAGGAGAACAGTTGAGCACTATAACTTCTGTTCTTCTTGCCTTTCCAACACCTGAACAGAGTTCCTCCCCAAAAAACCCATTGCCAAGATTTTCACCCCATAATCCTCTACACATAACTCTCAACCAGGAGTGGAACATGAGCCTACTGTGATTTCTAGCCAAACCAAGCCATGGGGACCTCTTAAGTTATCTCTCCCTCATGCCACTCTCACAAGCTCACATGCAGGCACATCCACAAATCTGCAGTAAGGATCTATGAGCCAGTGTCCTCTGGCTCTTTCAAATGTATCATGATAATTTGCATTTGATGGTCCAAACCTGATGTGAGCATGTTCCCTCCTCTCAGGGAGGCTGCAGGCATCTTAACTTTGGTGAAGTCTTGGTTTTGAGGGGAACCCTCCATGTCGATGTTGACCGAGTGGGAAAAGTACAGATGATGGCTCTAAGGGATTTTTGGAGAGAAGAAAAGTGAATGATTGACCTCTCCTGCCATATTGTCTTCCCAGGCCCTGTGTGAACGTAGCCTTGGCCTCCAATCAGCCTTCCTATG
>NW_006409266.1:46168-47645 GCF_000296735.1 Chrysochloris asiatica | reverse complement strand
GGAGTCCAGCAGTGAAGGCAGAGGAAACAGTACATCCAAACCTCCATCCAACCCTTCCCACCTTGTTGCCCAGTAGAAGGTGGACGCCAGGCTTCTGTTCCTTCTCTTCCAGCAGACCAAGCAGGTACTCATGGAAGACTCCAACCCAGGTGAAAAAGTAACTGTTGCACCAGCAGTCCTTCAATTTGTCAAAGTCTGCCCCCAGCGACCCGAGGAAGCAGACTCAGCGGGAAGGAACACTCAGTAGGGATCCAGCACTGTCCCCTGTAGTCAGCAGAGCCCCGGGTACTGTGCGCTCGTGTCTCATCCAGTACAGTAAAATTCAGCACCCAGCCCTGGTGTCTTACAAAGTCAGAATTAAGACCCTGTGTGGCGCCTCTTTCCTCCCCATGGAAGACTGAACTATCTGTGGGCAGGGAGGAAGGAGAGCTTCTGTGTGTCCACCATACAACATGGTACACTGTGTGGTCCAGGATCAGCTGACACTGAGGAGCACAGACTCCATCATCTCTCCTACCCTTACGTAGACCCTGAGCTTTGTAGCCAGAATGCATCCTGAGTCTCACTCAGATCTCACTGCAGGGCTTCTCCCCCCACTGAAACTGTTCTCCTGAGGAACAGAGGTGCCACATGAAGCTCAGGGACCACAACTGGTAGGGGATCAGTAACACGTGTTTCCCTCCTACTTCTCCTTTAAGCCCTGAATATAGGAAGGAGATGCAGAGGTAAATGCGGTGTGTGAATGCAGAGATTCTAAAAGGGGCTCCTCTGAATCCCAAGCTTCATTTCTACTCTCTAGGATGCTGAAGGTCCTCAAACCATCTTCGTGACTGTTTTCCTCCTGTACGGGGCTCCCATCAGCCCATTCCTCAAGACCGATGAAGATGTGAGTACCTGGGATGCACCCATCCACAGAAGAGGCACAATTACTTCCAGCCCACAGCCAAATCAGGAAGCCCAACATCTCACTCACACTTGGAGATTATGTGCAGGTCCAAGGTCCTGAGAAGATTGAGGTGAGTTATGTCCACACCTGGAGGAGATATGAGGTTGTGAGATCTCATAATCTGTGGCCTCCACCTGCTTAGAGAACGCTGGTATTCCTGAGTGAGTCCCGACTAGAAAGGAGGCCATGGAAGGCAGGCCTGCCTTACTGCTTGTTAATGAATGATGCCCAGTGTCAAAAATTAGTGTGTGCAGCAGTGGTTTGTTACAGATGATTGTTAACTTTTTGAACCCAATCAGTATGCTCCCCAATATCTGCACAGCCTGGGGCCTACAACAGCTCTCAGGATTATCTCTTCTTAGTCAGCATAGAAAGACTCTGAACCCTCTTTACTCATGGGAAATAGGTTTCTATAATCACAGGGTGTCTCTAGGGGTGGTCCACACACTTTCTTCATGGAGGAGATGTAAAGACAAACTGAGAACACCCCAATCTCTCTAGTCCTCTAGTCCTGTCCAGTAAGTATGACTG
>NW_006409266.1:41823-44787 GCF_000296735.1 Chrysochloris asiatica | reverse complement strand
ACTTTGGTGAAGTTTTGGTTTTGATGGGAACCATCCATGTTATGTTGACCCACTTGGAAAAGATACAGAAGATGGCTCTAAGGGATTTTTGGAGAGAAGCAAAGTCAATGATTGACCTCTCATGCTTATTGTCTTCCCAGGCCCTGTGTGAATGTAGCCTTGGCCTACAATCAGCCTTCCTATGACTCTCTTGTCACTGGAAGACTTGGTAGCAGCATTGCACAAGCATCCGAACAAAGGGAGCTCTGCACCAGAAGTCTGAGCAACATTTCTGTCCTTACAAAGCCAGAATTAACACCGTGTGTGGGGCAACTGTTTCCTCCCCATGGAAGGTTGAACTCTGTGGGCAGGGAGGAGTGCTTCTGTGTGTTCACCATACAGCCAGGCACCCTGGATGGTCCAGGAACAGCTGACACTGAGTTGCACAGACTCCATCATCTGTCCTACCCTTACGTAGACCCTGAGCTTTGTATCCAGAATGCTTCCTGAGTCTCACTCAGATCTCATTGCAGGGTCTTTCCCACCGCTGACACTGTTCTCCTGAGGAACAGGGGTGCCACATGAAGCTCATGGCCCACAACTGGTAAGGGATCAGTAACACATGTTTCCCTCCTACTTCTCCTTTAAGCCCTGAATATAGGAAAGAGATGGAGAAGTCAAAGAGGTGTGTGGATGAATAGATTCTACCAGGGGCTGCTCTAAATCCCCAGCCTCACTTCTGCTCCCTTCGATGCTGAGGGTCATCAAACCATCTTAGTAACTACTTTCCTCCTGTACGGGGCTCCCTTTAGCCCATTCTTCAAGGCCGATGTAGATGTGAGGACCTGGGATGCACCCAGCCACAGAAGAGACACAATTACCCCCAGCCCGCAGCCTAATCAGGAACCCAACATCTCACTCGCACTTGCAGGTTATGTGCAGGTCCAAGGTGCTGAGCAGATTGAGGTGAGTTATATCCACACCTGGAGGAGACATGAGGTTGTGAGATCTCATAAACTGTGGCGTCACCTGCTTAGAAAAAGCTGGTATTCCTGAGTGAGTCCCGACTAGAAAGGAGGCCGAGGAAGACAGGCCTGCCTGTCTGCTTGTTAATGAATGATGCCCAGTGCCTAAAATTAGTGTCTACAGCAGTGGGGTGTTATAGATGATTGTTAATTTTGTGAACCCAAATATTATGATCCCCAATATCAGCTCAGCCTGGGGGCCTACATCAGCTCTCAGGATTATGTCTCCTCAGTCAGCATAGAAAGACTCTGAACCCACTTTACTAATGAGAAATAGGTTTGCATAATGACAGGATGTAAGTAGGTCCACACACCTTCTTCATAGAGAAGATGTAAAGAAAAACTGAGAACACCCCAATCTCTCTAGTCCTCTAGTCCTGTCCATTAAGTATGACAGGATGGCCGCCTTGCCTCCTCCTCAATGAGGCTTAGAGATGTGAAAGGAAACCTCAATGGTAGGCACAGAGATTCACTGTGCTGTGGGGGACAGGAATCTCACCTCAGGAGTAAGGTGCAGAGCATGTCCTGTGTGGTGGCAAAGTTCTGGTATTTTGCCACAAATTTGTATAAGGAAAGGTGATCCCTGTCCAGATATCTGCCTGGAAGGCGTACTCCTATCTTACAGAGGCTGCTGGTGCAGATAGTTCTAAATAAGCACACCTTATTCATGTTTTGATCTGGTCTCCAGGCCCACTGAAAAACACACAGGAGGGACATGTTTTCACATGACACACCATGAAATTCAGAGGAATGCTCTGGGAATGATCAGAAAGAATTCAAGCTGTTGGGATGGAAACTTGCTCTGGATCCTGAACCTGTTTGGGGAATGAGCTGCGAGTGGAACCCCTCTCAAAGGAGAACAGTGTCAGTGGGCAAAGATTTCCTATGTAAGTGCTGAGACTCAGGCATCATGCTGTGTAAAGAGTTGAAAGACTCTGTAGACTAAAGGAGAAAGAGGCTGTTAATCTGGAAACCCCTCCACTGAACAATCAAGAGCTGTGATTCTGAACTTAAACATGGCTGTGGATTTGCAATCAGGGAAGGCTAAAGACAGGGAGGTGACCAGGGCTTTGGACCAGG
The DNA here is from genome assembly GCF_000296735.1 of Chrysochloris asiatica. Lineage (NCBI taxonomy): Eukaryota > Metazoa > Chordata > Mammalia > Afrosoricida > Chrysochloridae > Chrysochloris > Chrysochloris asiatica. The sequence continues at coordinate 42,703 of NW_006409266.1, read as the reverse complement.
ATCACCCATTGGCTGTAAGTCAGAAGCACCACCTGGGTGAAGACAATGATCCTCCCGGGCTGGAGACCAGGGCATCTGGGCAGGAGAGGCCCCATGCTGTAAGGCATTAAATGACTTCAACAACATAGGACAAGTGGTTGCCCTCCTGATTTAGCCACCAGACCTCCAGATGGATGACACTGGGGTTGGTCACACTCCAGTGTTGGTGTTGGATTTGGAGCTGGAAGAGGACAACAGTTGACCTACATGAATGCCTTTCTTCTTGCCTTTCCAAAACCTGAACAGAGTTCCCCACCACAAAACACATTGCCAAGATTTCCACCCCATAATCCTCTACACAGAGCTGTCAACCAGGAGTGGAGCATGAGACTACTGTGATTTCTTGCCAGTTCAAGCCATGGGGCCCTCCTAAGTTTCCTCTCCCTCATGGCACTCTCACAAGCTGACATGCAGACACACCCACAAATCCTCACCAATGATCTCTGAGGCTATGTCCTGTGGCTCTTTCAATGTTGTCATGAGAATATGCATTTGATTGTCCAAACCTGATGTGAGCAAAATCCCCCCTTGTCGGGGAGGATGCAAGCATCTTAACTGTGGCAAAGTCTGGGTTTTGAGGGTAACCAATTCTGTCGATGTTGACCAAGTTCTCAAAGATATAGTAGATGACTCTAAGGATTGTGGAGAGAAGCAAGGACAATCATTGACTTTACCAGCCATATTGTCTTCCCAGGGCATGCGTGGACATGGCCTTGCCCTCCAATCAGCCTTCCTATTACTCTCTTGTCATTCACTGGAAGATCTGGTACCAGCATTGCACAAGCATCAGAACAAAGGAAGTTCTCCATCAAAGGTCTTACCAACATTTCCGTCCTTACAA
>NW_006409266.1:39041-39527 GCF_000296735.1 Chrysochloris asiatica | reverse complement strand
CGATGGCACTTAATATCAACAAGAACACTTCCCATAGATCACTTCACCTGTAGTGGAGGATGCGGTGATCTGAGCTCACGCCCAATGCTTGCTATGGGGTCCTCCCCAGTTCCTGGTGCCCCATACCTCTTTCACAAGCGCACATGCAGGCCAATGTGCTATTCTTACCTCCATGCTGTCCCTCGGTGTCCTTCAGGCAGCTAAGCTAAGATACAAGATTGACGACATGCCTCCACAGCTGAGAACTCGGCTGGTTGCCTCTGAGGAACTCCTCTAGCTCCTTCATAGTGCTGAAGGGCAGGGGCTTATCAAAATCTTCCCTGTAGTTGTGGAACCAAATCGCCAAAATGTAAGAGATGGCTTTACGGATTGGGGACAAACCTAGAATCAGAAAACTGACCTTTTCTTCCATACTGCAGTGTTCAGGCACCACTGCAAGGAGCTAAGTCCCACACTCACCCGACCTCCGTGAGGCTCTAGACAGAG
>NW_006409266.1:35989-37565 GCF_000296735.1 Chrysochloris asiatica | reverse complement strand
GGCTCATCAATTTCTTGCTGTGATCCACAAACACACTAGGATGAACAGAGGAGGCGTCTATTGTCATAGACAACCCCATGACACCCCTGGAAATCAGAGGAAAAACCATGGGAAAGCAGACTGCCAGTCAGGCCATTTTGGGTCCCATTGTGAGGACAGCGTGCCACAATCTTACACAGAGCTTGTACCAGCACTTTCTGGGTCTTTTCTTTGGGGTGAGGGGAGAAATGGGCCCATCCTCACAGATGTCTTCCTCAGAGATCTGCAGAGACAATGACGGGTGTTCAGCCAAAGGGGAATCAAGACCCTGAGAACCACCTCCTCGCTCTCAACTGGGCTTCAGAGCGTTCACAAATTTGTATTCATCAGCAGGTGGTGGGAGGACTGGTTTGGTGTATTTCCATGTAGCCCAAACCAAGTCCACTGACCACAGGCAGAAATAACATCCTCTGAGTCTGGCATGTGGTATCTGGAAGGAGCTGGGTCAGCACAGGTTTACCAGGGTTCATGCAGGCCCAGAGGCTAAGACAATGGCTGACTGCCTGCCACAGGACATGTTGGGGATCAGATATGCTCCAGGGCAGAATTGTGGTTTGTGTGTTAGCTCCGGATTGTGCCTGTCTTAATCTTGGCCTATCCTGGGACCACTTAGGACCCAGCATCCTATGTGATCAGGGTTTAGTGGTAGGGACATGATGCACGTCTCCACCTGTGCCACACTGATCTCAAGTCATTGAACTGACGGAGTAATTGACCTACCACACCGTCTGGGTCCTCCCGAGCCATATGACCACAGTAATGATGAGGGAAAAGGAGATGGGGACAGGTGCCTCAGAGATGGTACGTCCTGAAGCAGTAATGATGAGGGACAAGGAGATAGGGACAGGATCCCCTCAGAGCTGGTCCGTCCTGAAGCAGTAACGATGAGGGACAAGGAGATGGGGACAGGGTGCCTTCAGAGATGCTCCGTCCTGAAGCAGTAATGATGAGGGACAAGGAGATGGGGACAGGTGCCCTCAGAGATGCTCCGTCCTGAAGCAGTAATGATGAGGGATAAGGAGATGGGGACAGGGTGCCTTCAGAGATGGTCTGTCCTGAAGCAGTAATGATGAGGAACCAGGAGATGGTGCCCTCAGAGATGGTCTGTCCTGAAGCAGTAATGATGAGGGACAAGGAGATGGGGACAGGGTGCCTTCAGTGATGGTCTATTCTGACGCAGCAAGAGTAGCCTCATTGTCATCAACCTCCTCATCACCTTGCCTTTCCCACGTGACCCAGATCATGTGAGCCCTGCTTCCCTGACACCAAATGGACAGTGTCTCAGGCAACAGCTTTCTGCCTCACCGGTTCTATCCATATTCCTACCTGTCCTAATTCCCAGGAACCCCATAAGACAAGAGCTACCAGGGCTTGGTTGTGCTGTGACAGAAAGAGGGATGTGGGGCTACCCAGGTGGGATCACAGCAGAACAAAACAATGCCCGATCCTGGGTTAACCTTACCACTGTTTCCACGCTTGAGTCCATTGATGGCCAATCCGCTTCATTGAGGGTCTTCTGCTTTTTTTCTCTGACCCT
>NW_006409266.1:34008-35139 GCF_000296735.1 Chrysochloris asiatica | reverse complement strand
AAAGAACCAACAGATCTGTGTTGGAAGAAGTGCAGCCAGAGTGCTCCTTGGAGGCCAGGATGTCCAAATTTTGTCTCTCCTACTTTGGACATATTGTCAGGAGGGACCAGACAGGGGAGAAGGATATCATGTTTGATAATCTGGAGGGTCAATGAAAAAGAGGAAGACGCCCAACGAGATGGATTGGCAAAGTGGCAGCATTAATGGACTTAAGCATGGAAAACATAGTGAGGTTGTCCCAGGATCAGACAGTGTTTTGTTCTGCTGTAGATAAGGTCGCTATGGGTTGGTGCTGAGTCGATTGCACCTAACAACAACAACAAATAGTGTAACAGGATTACACACCTTAAAGGATGACCTTTCTGTGGGGGCAGAGAATGCCAGCCCCTGGGAGGAGCTAGAACCAGAGTGCTGAAGAACAACATTCCATAATAAGTTCTGTGTGCTCCTATGAGACGTTTTTTGGAGGAATCCATCTTGAAGAAATGTTGTGCATGCACCCAGTTAGCATGTTGTTGTTGTTAAGTGACTTAGATTCTGTTCCGACCCATAGAGACAGTGTATAGGGTTTACAGGACCAGCTAGTGAGCTTGACCTGCCGACCTTATGGTTCAAATGGACTTTGCAGTCTAGTGCATTATCTTGCAGCACCACACCAGGTCTCCTCTTATCTGGGCAATTTCCCAGGAATCCCCATCTGTGTTTATGAATCCCTTTTCCCTTCCTAAAATCTTTATTAAGTCAGAGCAAAGATTTTGTTGGGAAGAAAGGAGTTAAGCTTTGCCTGAAGCCCTCCGTGTCTCAGCTTTCAAGCCTCTTTCCTGTAATAAATGCAATAAACCTTTTGCATGTATGGAAACCCTCCTCACCTGACACACCTCTTCCTGCACATAATACGACCACTACAATCAATACAACCTGCTACTGGTTCAATAGGAGACAACTAGACTAGTGGAGCAGAACTGAGAACTCAGAACTGAACCCAACCGTCCATGAACAACTGATTTTTCAACAAGGGGTCAAAGTCCATGTAATGGGGCAGAAATAGTCTCTTTAATAAATGAAGTTGGTGAAACTGGATTATCCACTTAAAGAAAAATGAAGCAGGACCCATACATTACACCCAAAACA
>NW_006409266.1:5092-6227 GCF_000296735.1 Chrysochloris asiatica | reverse complement strand
CAGTCAATTTCTTAGCAGGTGGAGCCCACAACTCATGAGATTTTGCAACCTCATGTCTCCTCCAGGTGTGGAGAGAACTATCGTCAATCTGCCCGGGACCTCAGAACTGTGCAGCATCTGAAAGCATGAGTGAGAAGTTGGGATTCCTGTGTTTATATTAGGCTGTGGCCTGTGGGGAATTCTGTCTGTTCTGTGGTTGGGTGCACACCAGGTACTCATATCTACATCGCCTTACAGGGATAAAGTAGTCATAGAAAGATGTTTTGAGGAGTAGAAGCAAATCTTGGGTTTCATCCAGCCTCCAGTAGAATCTTTGAATCCACAGACCACTTTCACCTCTTCATGGTCGCTCCCATATTCATGGCTTAAAGAAGAGTCGGAGAGAAGCACCTGTGTCTGATCCCTTAACTGTGTGGATATTGAGCTGCATGTGGCATCCCTGTTCCTCACGAGAACACTGTCAGGGTGGGGAGAGGCCTGCAGTGAGCTCTGAGTGAGACTCAGGAAGCATTCTGGGTACAAAGGTCAGGGTCTACGTAGGCTAGGGGAGAGGATGGAGTCTGTTCTCCTCAGCGTCAGCTGTTCTTAGAGCATCCAGTGTAGCTGGCTTTACGGGGCACACACAGAAACACTCTTCCCTGCCCACAAAGTTTTCAATCTTCCTTGGGGAGGATACAGGTGCCACACACAGTGTTTTATTTCTGGTTTGTAAGGACGGAAATGTTGGTAAGACCTTTGATGGAGAACTTCCTTTGTTTTGATGCTTGTGCAGTGCTGCTAACAGGTCTTCCAGTGACAAGAGAGTCATAGGAAGCCTGATTGGAGGGCAAGACCATGTTCATGCATGCCCTGGGAAGACAATATAGCTGGAGAGGTCAATGATTGACCTTGCTTCTCTCCACAATCCTTAGAGCCATCTTCTGTATCTTTGAGAACTTGGTCAACATTGACAGAAGATGTTACCCTCAAAACCCAGACTTCGCCAAAGTTAAAATACCTGCAGCCTCCCTGAATGGGGGGAATATGCCCAAGTCAGGTTAGGACAATCAAATGCATATTCTCATGACAACATTGAAAGAGCCACAGGACATAGCCTCAGAGCTCATAGGTGAGGATTTGTGGGTGTATCTGCATG
>NW_006409266.1:0-4422 GCF_000296735.1 Chrysochloris asiatica | reverse complement strand
TGAGAGGGGATCCACTGGCAGCTCATTCCCTGGACAGGTTCAGGATCCAGAGCAAGTTTCCTTACCAACAACTTGAATTCTTTCTGATCCTTCCCAGAGCGTTCCTCTGAATGTCATGGTGTGTCATGTGACAACATGTCTCTCCTGTGTGTCTTCCAGTGTGCCTGGAGACCAGATCAAGACATGAATGAGAGGTGCTTATTTAGAACTATCTGCAACGGCAGCCTCTGTAAGATGGGAGTAAGCCTTCCAGGCAGATATCTGGACAGTGATCACCTCTCCTTGTACACATCTGTGGCAACATACCAGAGGTTTGCCACCACACAGGACATGCTCTGCACCTTACTCCTGTGATGAGATTCCTGTCCCCCACAGCACAGTGAATCTCTGTCCCTACCATTGAGGTTTCCTTTCACATCTCTAAGCCTCATTGTGTTCCTCTGAGAAATGGGGAGGCAAGGCGGCCAGCTAGTCATACTTACTGGACAGGACTAGAGGACTAGAGATATTGGGGTGTTCTCAGTTTGTCTTTACATCTCCTCTATAAAGAAGGTGTGTGTACCTACTGACATCCTGCCATTATGCAAACCTATTTCCCATTAGTAAAGTGGGTTCAGAGCCTTTCTATGCTGACTGAGGAGACATAATCCTGAGAGCTGATGGAGGCCCCCAGGCTGGGCTGATATTGGGATCATACTGTTTGAGTTCACAAATTTAACAATCATCTATAACACCCCACTGCTGCAGACAGTGTTGTAGGCAATGGGCATCATTCATTAACAAGCAGACATGCAGGCCTGCCTTCCTCAGCCTCATTTCTAGTCACGACTCACTCAGGAATACCAGCTTTTTCTAAGTAGGTGGAGGCGTAAGTTTTGAGATCTCACAACCTCATGTCTACTCCAGGTGTGGATATAACTCACCTCAATCTGCTCAGCACCTTGGACCTGCACATAACCTCCAAGTGTGAGAGAGATGTTGGGTTCCTGATTAGGCTGTGGGCTGGGGGTAATTGTGTCTCTTCTATAGCTGGGTGCATTCCAGGTCCTCACATCTACATCGGCCTTGAGGAATGGGCTCATGGGAGCCCTGTACAGAAGGAAATCAGTCACGAAGATGGTTTGAGGACCTTCAGCATTGAAGGGAGTAGAAGTGAGGCTGGGGATTTAGAGCAGCCCCTGGTAGAATCTATTCATCCACACAACACTTTGACCTCTGCATCTCCTTCCTATATTCAGGGCTTAAAGGATCAGTAGGACAGAAACACATGTTACTGATCCCTTTCCTGTTGTGGGCCATGAGTCGCATGTGGCACCCCTGTTCCTCAGGAGAACAGTGTCAGTGGGGGCAGAGGCCCGGCATTGAGCTCTGAGTGAGACTCAGGAAGCATCTGACTACAAAACTCAGGGTCCTGATAAGGTAGGAGAGATGGTGGATTCTGTGCTCCTCAGTGTCAGCTGTTCCTGTACCATCCATTGTCTCAGGCTGTATGGTGGACACACAGAAGCACTCCTGCCTGCCCAAAGAGTTCATTATTCCATGGGGAGGAAACACCTGCCACACACAGGGTCTTAATTCTGGCTTTGTAAAGACAGAAATGTTGGTAAGACCGCTGATGCAGAAGTTCCTTTGTTCGGATGCTTGTGCAATGCTGCTACCAAGTCTTCCAGTGACAAGAGAGTCATAGGAAGGCTGATTGCAGGCCAAGGCCATGTTCACACATGACCTGGGATGACAATATGGCAGGAGAGGTCAATCATTGACCTTGCTTCTCTCCACGTACCCCTTAGAGCGATCTTCTGCATCTTTTCCAACTGGGTCAACATCGACATGGATGGTTACCCTCAAAACCCAGACTTCAACAAAGTCAGGATGCCTGCAACCTCCCTATGAGGAGGGAACATGCTCACATCAGGTTTGGACCATCAAATGCACATTCTTATGATACAATTGAAAGAGCTGGAGGACACTGGCTCATAGATCCTTAGTTAGAATTTGTAGGTGTGTCTGCATGTAAGCTTGTGAGAGTGGCATGAGGGAGAAGTAACTTAGGAGTTCTCCATTGCTCGGTCTGATCAGAGATCCCAGTAGTCTCATGCTCCACTCCTGGCTGAGAGCTCTGTGTAGAGGATTATGGGGTGGAAATCTTGGCAATGGGTTTTGTGGTGAGAAAGTATGTTCAGGTGTTATAAAGGCAAAAAGAAAGGCAGTCATGGTGCTCAATTGTTCTCCTCTTCCAGCTCCGATTCCAACACCAACACTGGAGCGTAACCCACCCCAGGGTCATTCATCTGGATGTCTGGTGGATAAATCAGGAGGGCAGGCACTTATTCTATGGCCTCCAGGGCACTTAATGCCTTACAACATGGGCCCTCTCCTGAACAACTGCCCTGGTCTCCAGCACGGGAGGTTCATTGTCTTCCTGCAGGTGAGGCTTCTGACTTACAGCCAGTGGGGGTTCCTGGTCCAGATCCCTGGTCACCCCCCAGTCTTTAGCCTTCCCTGACTGCAAATCCACAGCCGTATTTGAGTTTAGAATTACAGTCCATACCTGCTCTTGATTGTTCAACGGAGGGATTTCCAGATTAACAGCCTCTCTCTACCCTAGTCTACTGAGACCTTCACCTATTTACACAGCATGATGCCTGAGTCTCAGCACTGACATAGGGCATCTCTTCCCACTGACACTGTTCTCCTTTGAGAGGGGATCCACTGGCAGCTCATTCTCTGGACAGGTTCAGGATCCAGAGCAAGTTTCCATCCCAACACGTTGAATTTTTTTGGATCCTTCCCAGAGTGTTCCTCTGAATTTCATGGTATGTCATGGGGTGGCCTGTGACATCATGTCCCTCCTGTGTGTTTTCCAGTGTGCCTGGGGACCAGATCAAGACAAGAATGAGACGTGCTTATTTAGAACTATCTGCATCGGCAGCCCCTGTACGATGGGAGGAAGCCTTCCAGGCAGATACCTGGACGGTGACCACTTCCCCTTGGAAACAATTGTAGCAACATACCGGAGATTTGCTACCACCAATAATATACTCTGTCCCTTACTCCTGAGGTGAGATTCCTCTCCCCGACAGCATAGTCAAACTCTGTCCCTACCATTGAGGTTTCCTTTCACATCTCTAAGTCTCATTGTGTTCCTCTGAGAAATGGGGATGCAAGGCGGACATCCAGTCATACTTACTGGACAGTACTAGAGGACTAGAGAGATTGGGATGTTCTCAGTTTGTCTTTACATCTCCGCAAAGAAAAAGGTGTGTGGACGACCCCTACTGACAGCATGTCCTTTAACAAACCTTTTTCATATGAGTAAAGTGCGTTCAGAGTCTTTCTATGTTGACTAAGAAGACATAATCCTGAGAGCTGATGGAGGCCCCAGGATGTGCAGATATTGGGGAACATACTGTTTGGCTTCACAAATTTAACAATCATCTATAACAACCCATTGCTGCACACACTAATTTTAGACACTGGGCATCATTCATTAACAAACAGGCAGGCAGGCCTGCCTTTCTCGGCCTGCTTTGTAGTCGGGACTCACTCAGGAATACCAGCTTTCTCTAAGCAGGTGGAGTCAACAGCTTATGAGATCTCACAACCTCATATCTCCTCCAGGTGTGGACATAACTCACCTCAATCTTCTCAGAATCTTTGACCTGCATATAAACTCCAAGTGTGAGTGAGATATTGAGCTTCCTGATTAGGCTGTGGGCTGGAGGTAATTGTGTCTCTTCTGTGGCTGGGTCCATCCCACGTACTCACATCTAATAGGCCTTGAGGAATGGGTTCATGGGAGCTCCATCCAGGAGGAAAGCAGTCACTAAGATGGTTTGAGGACCCTCAGCATCCTAGGGAGTAGAAATGAGGCTTGGGATTCAAAGGAGCCCCTTTTAGAATTTCTGCATCCACACACCGCATTTACCTCTGCATCTCCTCCTATATTCAGGGCTTAACGGAGAAGTAGGAAAGGATCACCTGCTATTGATTCCGTACCTGTTGTGGGCCCTGAGCTTCATGTGGCACCCCTGTTCCTCAGGAGAACAGTGTCAGTGGGGGAGAGGCCCTGCATTGAAATCTGAGTGAGACTCAGGAAGCATTCTGGCTACAAATCTCAGGGTCTACGTAAGGGTAGGAGAGATGATGGAGCCTGTGCTCTTCAGTGTCAGCTGTTCCTCGACCATCCAGTGTGCCAGGCTGTATGGTGGACACACAGAAGCTCTCTTTCCTCCCTGCCCACAGAGATTTCAATCTTCCATTGGTAGGAAACAGGTGCCACACACAGTCTTAATTCTGGCTTTGTAAGGACAAAAATGTTGGTAAGAGCTCTGATGCAGAACTCCCTTTGTTCAGATTCTTGTGCAATGCTGCTACCAAGTCTTCCAGTGACAAGAGAGTCATAGGAAGGCTGAATGGAGG
>NW_006409265.1:105467-106580 GCF_000296735.1 Chrysochloris asiatica | reverse complement strand
TTCTCAGTCCACAGAACTCCCTTTAGGATGTTTTGTAGTGCGGGGTTGGCTTTGGCAAAATCCCTTAGCTTCTGTTTATCTTGGAATGTTTTGATTACACCATCATATTTGATTGATAACTTTGCTGGATAACGGATTCTTGGTCGGCAATTTTTGTCTTTCAGTGTTTTATAAATGTTTCCCCATTGCCTTCATGCTTGCTTGTTTTCTGCTGAGAGATCTGAGCTTAATCTGACTTGCTTGCCTTTGTATGTGACACTTCTGTTTTCCCTGGCGGCTTTCAGAAGTGTCTCCTTATCTTTGATTTTGGAGAGCTTGACTATGATATGTCTTGGTGATTTTCTTTTGGGGTCTATCCTTCCTGGGGTTCGTTGAGCTTCTTGGATGTTTATCTTTTCACTCTTCAGGATGTTAGAGAAATTTTCTTCCAGCAGTTCTTCAACTATTTCCTCTGTGGACTTGTGGGATTCTTCTTGTTATGGAATGCCAATAATTCTTAAGTTATTCCTCTTCATGTTGTCTAACATGAATCTTAGACCATCTTCAGAATTTTTTTATCATGTTTTGTGTTTGTTCTTCTATCTTAGTGGTATTCAGATATTTGTCCTCCAGCTCACTGATTCTACCTTCCATCTCATCTCTTCTACTCCTCTGCCCTTTCAGAGTGTTTTCTATTTCTGTTATTTTGTTATTGATTGTTTGGACCTCTTTCTATAGGTTTTAAATGGTTTCCAATGCTGTATCTATCTTATTTGATTGTTCCTGTTGCACTTTCTTGGCTTCTTCCTTATGTTTCTCAACTCCATTGTAAAGTGTTTTGAAACATTTTATGATCATTATTCTGAATTCCATCTCAGGCATTTTTCTGAATTCCATCTCAGGCATTTCCAAGGCCTGCCCTCCTTCCAGAATGGAGTCCAGGTCTACTTCTAGATCACTTGTCTCAGACATTTTATCTTGTTTCTGGACATGTGCTGATATGGTCATCTGCTTTTGCTTCTTGGATATGTTAAATCTTTATCTGTGGCCTTAATACTTAATTGAGTATGTGTTTTGGTATATTTTATGCTTTCTGATTGCTTCCAGGAAGGTATGATCAGGATGTGGACTTCC
>NW_006409265.1:96710-104908 GCF_000296735.1 Chrysochloris asiatica | reverse complement strand
CACCCCTATAGTCACCAGAATGGAGGTACGCACACAGCAAGGGACCAACGAAAAGAATGTCCACACCTCTATCTCTGCGGCTTTGTCAGGGGTCCGTGGCTGCTCTGATCCTTTGCCCGCTTGGCCCCCCACAAAATGGCGGCTCCTGGAGCGGCTGAGCATCCCGATCCAGGAAGCAATTGATTTCTTACTTCTGCCACAAACTCCCCAGCTGTAAGTCTTCCAACCTTCTAGATATTCCTTTGGTTCAGAGTACTGGGACAATTCTCTGAGCCTTCTTGGTCCTGTATTCTGTGTTGTTCTCAGCAGAGCTCATCACTACACTTCCACCCAATCCACCATCTTTTTCCGGAAGTCTCCCTTCCATCTTTTGATGTGTGTTGCATCATTCAGTATTTTGCCCATTGAATCCTTCATTATTGCAAGTTGAGGCTTGAATTTTCTTCTTTAGTTCTTTCAGCATGAAAACTCCAAGTCTTTGCACATTTCAGTATAATAAGTATCAAGGGTCTTCTTGAGTTGTCTTTTGAAATTTTCTGTTCAACTCTTTTGCATCCTCATTTCTTCCCTTCACTTTAGCTTCTCTAACTACCAGAAGTTCCATGGGAGAAAGATGAGGCATTCTGCTCCCGTAAAGATTTACAGCCTCGGAAACCCTTTGTAGGGTCACTATGAGTCGGAACTGACTCCATGGAACTTAACAACAACAACAACATGCTTAAGAGCAGAATTCAAATTTTTGTCTTTTCTGTCTTTTCCAACTTTTTAATGACCTTTTGTTTTTTTCCTGTGTATTGCTCTTGACATCATTCCACAACTATTTTGGTCTTTTGGCTCTTATTGACTTGTCATTTTCTTCATCTTTAGCCACAATATGAGCAATTGCTAGTCTGTTCTGCAGTCTTCCCCGCCCTTGTTTTGGGTGATGATATTGAGCTTTTCTATCGTCTCTTCCCACAGATGTTGTCAATTTGATTCCTATGTATTCCGTCTTCTATGTTGTTGAAAAAAATAATTTACAATGAATAAGACTTTTGTCTTGCAAAATTCTATCATGTAATCTCCAGTAGGATTTCTATCACCAAGGCCATATTTTCTGGATGCCTGGTACAGTGCTTGCAGGATAATATGCTGGACTGCAAGGTCAGTTTGAGCCTCAAGGTTGGTGGTTCAAACCCACTAGCTACTCCTCAAAAATCCTATATAGGGTCTTTATGAGTCAGAACCACCTCAACAGCACTTAATAACAATCCTTCCTCTTTGTTCCCAACTTTCACATTCCAATCACCAGTAATTATTAATGCATCTTGATTGCATGTTTGACCAATTTGAGACTGAAGAAGTTGATGTTGTTGTTGTTAAGTGCCGTTGAGTCGGTTCCGACCCATAGCGACCCTGTACAGGGTTTCCGAGGGTGTAAATCTTTACGGGAGTAGAAAACCTGATCTTTCTCCCGCGGAGCAGCTAGTAGTTTCGAACCGCTGACCTTAAGGTTCACAGCCCGATTCGTAACCACTACGCTACCAGAGCTCCTGAAGAAGTTGATAGGACTCTTCAATGTCATCATCACTTGCTTTAATGGTTGGTGTGTAAATTCGAATAATAGTGGTATTAACTGGTCTTTCTTGTATGTATATGGATATTATCCTGTCACAGACAGCATTCATTATACTTCAAGATTGATCTTGAAATGTCTTTTTTACAATGAATATAACACCATTTCTCTTCAATTTGGTATTGGCGTAGTAAATCATATGAGTATTGAATTCATAATAGCCAATACCAGTCCATTTCAGTTCACTGATGCATAGAATAAGGAGCTCTGGTAGCGTAGGGTTACGAATTGGGCTGCTAATCTCATGGTCAGCAGTTCGAAACTACCAGCTGTTCCACAGGAGAAAGATGAGGTTTTCTGCTCCCGTAAAGATTTACAGCCTTGGAAACCGACTCCATGGCACACAGCAACAACAATACTTAGAATGTTGATGTTTATGCTTTCCATTTCATTTTTGACAACTTCCAATTTTCCTGGATTCATACTTTGTATATCCCACATATTATTAGTGGATATTTGCAGCTGTTTCTTCTCATTTTGAGCTGCGCCCCATCAGCAAATGAATGTCGTGGAAACTTTGTCCGTTCACGTCTTTGTGACCAACTTTGCTTAGAAGCGGTAACTCTCCTTCAGTCATATTTTGAGTGCTTTCCAACTTGAGGGGCTCATCTTCTGGCTCCATGGCTGACAATGTTTCACTGCTATTCATAAGGTTTTCACTGGCTAACCATTTAGAATTAGTCTACCTCTCCTTCCTAGTCTGTGTTAGTCTGGAAGCACTGCTGAAACCTGTTCTCTATGGGTGACCCTGCTGGTTTTTAAATACTGGTGGTGTAGCTTCCTGCATCACAGCAACATGCAAACCACCACAGTATGACAAACTGACAAACAAGTGGTGGTTGGTTATGTGCCGTGGAGTCGGTTCTGACTCATAGCGACCGTGCGTAGGGTTTCCAAGGTTGTAAATCTTTATAGGAGCAGAAAGCCTCATCTTCCTTCGGCGGAACCACTGGTAGTTTCAAACTGCTGACCTTGAAATTAGCAGCCTGATTCGTAACCACTACACTACCAGAGTGGTGGCTGGCAAATTAGTATTCTTTAAGTGAATCTATGTCCTGAGAAACTAGAGACACCTATCTTAACCATTTTTTAAGTTTTTAATACATGTTTATATATCATGAACTGTGAATAGATGCAGTCTTGGTTAGAATAAACCAAACCCAAATCCAATGCCATTGAATCGATTCCGACAGAATAGAATTGTTTCTAAGAAGACAATAAATCTTTATAGTAACAGATATCCTCACCTGTCTCCCAAGGAGCAGATGGTGGATTTGAACTACTGACATTTTAGTTAACACCCCAACTAAAGATCCTTTAAAATTGGTTTTGATTCTTTCTAAAAAACACAAGATATATGAGTGGAGATTGCACAGAATGACTGATATAATTGATATCACTAATTGTACATCTCAAAAGTGTTGCGTTGGCAAATGTTGTGTTATATGTATATATTTTTACAACCATTTAATTTATAAAAACATAATAATACTGATAATGCTATTTTTAGTTGACGAATTTCCTTGAAATGTATACCTTCTCTATGCTCAAAAGTGCTGTTTACCAGTAATATGCAAATATAGACTTATAACTCTGGATCTTAAAGGAACTCAAACACAAGGAATTTATTTATTTATTAATAATATGCTAGAAATTAGAGTGTTCTTTTTACCTTTCAATTCAACATTACTGTGTACTGATTTTATTTAGGCAGCAGCTGCCAACAAACGTCTCAAAGATGCTCTCCAAAAGCAACAGGAGGTTGCAGATAAACGGAAAGAGAATCAGAGCCGTGGAATGGAAAGTGCTGCAACTCGAGTGAAGGTATGGGGCAACTATAACTGCTATTTCTCTTCTGTACATTAGAGGTAGGAAAAATGCAAATTAGCTTTCTTTGTGTTTAACAGCTTTATTGAAGTATAACTGACATGTGTAAAATGGACAATTTAATGAGTTTTTACATGCGAATATATACACGAATAAATGCATCACCACCAAGATAATGACTGTATCCATTATTTCCTTAAGTTTTTTGCATCCCTTTACAGTTGTTCTCTCTCCTCCCAAACTCATCCCCTGTTGCCCTTTGCCTATTAATGAGTTTTGATTTTTTAGTATTTTATAAAAATGGGATCATATTATAATGTATTTTTTTCTGACTCCTTTCAGAAACTCAGCACAATTGTTTTGAGATTCATCCATATTGTTGTGTATGTCAGTAGTTCTTTCCTTTTTTATTATTGAGTAGTGTTCATTGTATGGATTATACCATAACCTACAATGAACATTTGGTTAATTTCCTATATTTGACTATTAAAACTGTTATGAACATTTGTTTACAAGTCTTTCTATGGACATTTGTTTTAATTTCTCTTGGGTAGAGATACTAGGAGTTGAATGGCTGAATCGTATGGTAGGTGTATATTTTAACTTAAGATATTGCCAAACTGTTTTCTAAAGTGGTAGTACCTTTTTTACATCCGTAGAATTGTATTAGGGTTCTAGTTGGTGCAGAATTCTTGCCAACACTTAGTATGTTCAGTCTTTTAATGTTTAGCTATTCTAGTGAGTAGATAATGATACCATATTGTGGTTTATATTTCCCTAGTCACTAATGAAATGATATTGAGCATCTGATCACATGCATAATTGCTATATGCATATTTTTTTGGTGAAATATCTGTTAAAATTTTTCTCCAATTTTTTAATTGGGTTGTTTTTCTTTTTGAGTTAGAATTATTTATATATTTTAGATGTATGTAGTAAAGGAATCATATGTTTCACAAATATTTTCTACCTAGCCATGGCTTGTCTTTGCATTTTGTAACAATGTTGTTTGTTTGTAACCATACTTTTAAATTTTGATGTTGTTTAGCTTTTTATCTTTTATACTTCATAGTTTTTGTTTCCTGTTTAACAAATGTTGTCAATCCTAAAGCCAGTGAGATTTCCTCAGCTTTTTCCTAGAAGTTAGTTTTAAACATCATATTTAGTTTTATGATTCATTTTACCTTGACAGCTTTGTCAAAATCAGTTATGCATAAGTGTATAAATCTATTTCTAGTTTCTATTTCTTTGATATACATGTCTGTCGTGATTAGAGTAGCTTTATAATAAGTCCTGAAATCAAGTACTGTAAGTCCTCCAAAGTTGTTCATTTTCAATATTGTTTTAGAAATACTTTGGCTGGTTGGTTGGTTGGTTATGTGCTGTGGAGTCGGTTCCAACTCATAGCGACCCTCTACAGGGTTTCCGAGGCTGTAAATCTTTACGGAAGCAGAAAGTCTCTTCTTGCCCCCGCGGAACAGCTGGTAGTTTTGAACTGCTGACCGTAAGGTTCACAGCCCGATTTGTAACCACTTCACTACCAGAGCTGTCCATGGAATTTATATCTAAATTTTAGAATCAGGTTGTCAATTTCTACAAAAAAAAAAAAAAATTCTGCTGAGATTTTGATTGGAATTTCATAGAATCTATGAGGTTTTCTACTCCTGCAAAGATTTAAAGTCTTGAAAACCCTACACAGGGTTGCTATGAGTCAGAACCAACTCAGTGGCACTTGAGGACAACATCAACATAGATAAATTTGAGGGGGCAAATTAACATCTTAATGCCAATGCATTAGGATAAGCATGGACTGCTAACCACATGGTGAGCAGTTTGAACCCATCACTCCTCAGGGCAAAGATGAGGCCTTCTGTTCCCATAAAGATTTACAGTATTGAAAACCATATACAGGATCAAGATGTGTCAGAATCAACTTGTTGGCTTCAAAAAGTTTGTGGAAAAATTCCCATTATTTTCTAATTCAATTTTTCCATGAACTTTTTGAAATCCCCTCAAATATCCGTAAGTTTTCTCATTTGTATGATATTGGAAAGGATATTTTTATTTCAATTTCTAATTGTTTGGTCCTAATATGTAGAGTCTCAGTGTAGTGCTATAAAATAAGTAGTGGACTGTTAACCACAAGTTTGGCGTTTCAAACCCACCAGGAGTCCATTGTTGTTAAGTCCCATCAAGTTGATTCTGACTCATAGCATTCTTATGCACAACAGAACCAAACACTGTGTGATCCTGTGTCATCCTCACAGTTGTTGTTATGCTTGAGCCCATTGCTGCTGCCACTGTGTCAGACCATCTTATTTGGAATCTTCTTTTTTGGTGACCCTCCACTTTACCAAGCATGATGTCCTTCTTCAGGGAATGGTCCCTCCTGATAGCATGTCTGAAGTATAAGAAATGAAGTCTTATCCTCGCTTCTAAGGTACATTCTGGCTGTGCTTTTTCCAAAAAGAGATTAATTTGTTCTTCTCGAAGTCCTTGGTGCTTTCAGTATTCTCAAACACCATGATTCAAATGCATCGATTCTTCTCTGTCTTCCTGATTAATTGTCCAACTTTCACAGGCATATGAAAATACTATGGCTTGGGTCAGGCACACCTGTTCTCAAGCTGATATCTTTGTTCTTGAACACTTTAAAGAGGTCTTTTATAGCAGATTTCCCTAATGCAGTACAAGTGTGATTTCTTGACTGCTGCTTCCACAAGTGGTGATTGTGGATCCAAGCAAATTGAAGTCTTTGACAATTTAACTTTTTTCTCCATTTTATCATGTTATTATTTATTGGTACAGTTGTGAGGATTTTTGTTTTCTTTACATTGAAGTACAATCCATACTGAAGGCTGTCGTCTTTGATCTTCAGTTTATCATTAGTATTTTAAGTCTTCTTCCCTACCAGTAATCAAGTTTGTACGATCTGAATATCACCAAGTCCATATTTCCCAACTACTGATCATTACTCTTTGTTTCCCATATTTGCATTTCAATCACCAGTATTTATCAGTGTATCTATGTTGGGTGCTTGATCTATTTCAGACTGAAGAAGTTCATAGAAATCTTCAATTTCATCTTCACTATGTATGGTGGTTGGTGTATACATTTGAATAATAGTGGTACTAATTGGTCTTCCTTATAGACATATAGCTATTATCCTATTACAGGCAACATTATACTTAAAGAAAGATATTGAAATGTTCTTGAAGATGAATGTGACACCATTCCTTTTGGATTTGTTGTTCTTGGCATAGTAAACCATATGATTGTCTGATTTTAAACGACAGATACAAGTTCATTTTAGTTCACTAATGCCTAGGATATCAATTTATATATAAAAAATGAAATGCATTCCATTTCATTTTTGACAACTTCCAATGTTTCTACATGCATACTTTATACAGTCCATTTACCTATTATTAATGGATGTTTGCAATTGTTTCTTCTCATTTTGAGTTGTTCCCATCGGCAAATGAAGGTCCCAAAAGCTTTGGTCCATTCACATCATTATGGTCAACTTTATTCTACGGTAATATCTCTTCCCCTGTAGTACTTTGAGTGCCTTCCAACTTGAGGGGCTTATCTTCTGGCACGAATATCTGACAGTATCACCCTGCTAATAAAGATTTTCAACAGATAAACGTTTGAAAGTCGTCTTTCTCTCCTTCCTAATCTTAGTTTGGAAGCTCCACTGAAACCTGTATATAATGAGTGACTCTTCTGGTTTTTAAAACACCCATGAAATAGCTTCCAGCATCACAGAAACACGCAACCCACCACAGTATGACAGAAGAGTGGTGGTTATTTTTACAGGCATATGTAAATACATCTTTGTGTGTGCTGCATGTTGTTGTTGTTGTTGTTACGTGCCATCAAGTCGATACTGACCCATAGCGACCTTATGCACAGCAGGACAAAACACTGCCTGATCCAGAGAACAAACAAGATGGCAGATCAGGTGGAAGTGCAGTAAAGGAGCTCCGCCAACAACAACACAGAATAGCCAACCAAGCAGGCTCAGGTGCTGGTCCTAGAACTCTGAACCACATACAAAGGAATATTTAGAAGGTTGGAAGACTTACAGCTGGGGGAATTTGTGGCAGAAGCAAGAACTCTATTGCTTTCTGGTCCATAACGCTCAGCTGCTCCAAGAGCCGCCATCTTGGGTGAAACCACGCGGGGGAAGGATCACAGGGCCAGATGCCTGGCAGAACCACTGAGAAAAAGGTGTGGACATTCTTTTCTTTTGGTATCTGTTCATTGGTCCCTTGCTATCTGCGCACCTCCATTCTGGTGACTATAGAGGTGCCTATGATAGTGGGCACCCCAGACCCACCCTTGGAGGGTTCTACTCCGCATGTGCACAGATCTCCTCAAAATTTAAAGAGACAGTTTCCAATTAAAACCAAATGGCCTCAGCAGGCCCTGAACTGTTTGCAACTAGAAAAAAGTCCTGAACAGGGATTGTGGAGCGGGACAAGCAGACAAAAGAGAAAATAGGATGAAAATTAAACCCTAAGTTACGTCAAAACGACCAACAGTGGCATCTTGAAATTTCTCAAGAAGAAGACTGAAAAGGGAACCCTATTTCCTGATCACATCTACCTGGAGGCAATCAGAAAGCATAAAAAATACCAAAATACATACCCATCTAAGTATTAAATCCACAGATAACCCCTGAAGATGCCCAAAAAACAGAAGCAGATGACCATATCAGCACAGGTCCAGAAACGAGATGAAGTGACTG
>NW_006409265.1:52251-65422 GCF_000296735.1 Chrysochloris asiatica | reverse complement strand
TGCTAACCTCAAGGTCGGCAGTTCAAAACTACCAGCGGTTCCACGGGAGAAAGATGAGGCGTTCTGCTCCCACAGATTTACAGCCTCAGAAACCCTGTGCAGGGTCACTATGAGTCGGAACCGACTCCACAGTACTTAACAACAACAATGCCTAAGATATCGATGTTTATGAGTTCCATTTCATTTTTGACAACTTCCAATTTTCCCAGATTCATCTTTCGTATATCCCATGTTCCAATTTTCAGTGAATGTTTACAACTGTTTCTCTTCATTTTGAGTTGTGCTCTATCAGCAAGTAAACGTCCCGCGGGCTTCTCTCCCACAGGCTTTACTCCATTCACATCATCACGGTCAAATCTACTTTGAGGAGGCAGCTCTTTCCCAGTCACATTTTAAGTGCCTTCCATCCTCAGGGGCTCTTTTTCCAGCACTATATCTGACAATGTTGCTCTGCTATTCATAAGGTTTTCAGTGACTAAATATTCTAAAGTAGTTCATCACTCTTTCTGCCTAGTCTATCTTCATCTGGAAGCTCATCTGAAACCTCTCCACCATGGGTGACCCTGCTCTTATTTGTATTACCGGAATAACTTTCAGAATCACAGCAGCTCTCAAGCCACCACAATAGGACAAACTGACAGACGAGTGGTGCGTGTGCTACATATATACCCATAAATATAAAAGTACATAGAGGCCACAGTTACCGAGACTTCCTAGACAAACCCAAACAACTTGTGGAATTGGTTTATTGGTTGAAGTTTGTCTTAGAACCATAATCTTGTAAGATATTTTAGTCAATTTATATCACATGTTTATAAAATGAATGTTTTATACCCAAGTTTGGTAAGTAATGCCTGGGATCTTAAAAGTTTATAGTCAGCCATCTAAAATACACCTACTTGTCTTTTCTCATCTGGAGTAAAAGTTGGTGTTGTTAAGTGCTATCTATTCAGGCAATTCTGACTCATAGCGACCCTGTATAGGGTTTCCAAAGAGCAACTGATGAGTTTGAACTGCCAGCCTTTTGGATAGCAGTCCAGTGCTTGTCCTACAGCACCACACCAGGAGTAAAAGAGAGTGAAGAAAATCAAAGACTAAAGGAAGAATCTAGTTCACAAAAATAATAATCTGCACAAACTACAGCCTCTTCTAACCTTAGATCAGAAGATCTTGATAGTGCCAGACTATCACTACTGACTGAGATGGTGCCCAGATAGTACCAACCATTCTGACTGAGGACATAATTGAAAATACCAGTCAGAAAGGAAAAGGAGCATAGAAATTCAGATTTCCAAAAAAATGACCTGACTTACTGGACTGATAAAGACTAGAGGCATAAATTTCACAAGCCACCCCAGTGCGACAAACTGACAGACGAGTGGCAGGTAGGTATGTGGTAGTTCCTTCAAAAGGCCATGTAGTTTCCTTCTAAATTTTATAAATAAGAAATCTGAAATAGAGAAGTTACGTGAGTAAGTTTTCAAAATTAACATGTTAATAAAATAAACATCATAGCTATGTGCAGTGCAGCAAATTCCTTGATAAGGCCCTTCTAGCCATAGTCTTTTTGTAACTCACACCAAATGGCTGAGTGGAGCAATGCAAATGTGAAGTAATTGTAGCCCACCAAGGTGATTGGATACCTTGCTAATAATATAACTAAGGAACATGGTGCCCTTGTAGGGGGGTTGTTGTTAAGTGATATCAAGTCAGTTCCAACTCATAGTGACCCTGTATAGTGTTTCTGGGGAGCAGCTGGTGAATTTGAACTGCCGAACTTGCAATTCAAACCAACCTTGCAGTCCAGTGCACTATCCTGCAGTGTCAGGACCATATAAATAAGGTGAATAAAATCCTAATGATAGAATTGGTCAGTTTTGCCATCCACTGGGCTTAAAATGAGCCTTCCCAGCAGCAAATAGGAATATCTCACTACCATCAAGAAATAAGAACCAGACAGAATAGTGGAGCACAGAGTATGGAATAGACACAGGATAGTTTGGGTGCTGGGGGGAGCATACACACTAGAATGGGAAGGGGGAAGGAAAATAAGGTGGATGGCAGAATAGCTAGGAAGGTTTACATGGGCTAAATAGGACACAGATAAATAACGATGTAAGCACAAACATGGAAAAACAAGGCTCATTGATACAAAGATTTAGGCATGGTTTGAATGGGTAAAAGTGGGGAAGTGATGTTAAGGTGCTTGGCTGTCTTTTGAATCTTGGTTTCCCTTACCTTCTCTTGTAAAATAGACACTTGAAGGGAGAGAGAGGAATAGCCAGAAACATCACCAGAGAAAGCTTGTAAGTCCGTCTTCAGCCTATAACTGATTGGAATACCTAAAATGGGACTAGAACTTGCCCAGTGAAGGAGGCTCCCTGCAGAGCCTTTGCATTGCACAAGACCATAGGTGGAATCCTGGTCCCTGTCCAGAATCTTCTGAGGTGGGACATTGCCACTTAAAAGGACAAGCAGACTAGGCTGGAGCAGCTAGAAGAACAGAAGATACTTCTTGAAAGAAAGACCAGCAGAAAAAAATGAAAAACAGTAGCAGTCCAACTGACTACTGTAAGAACAAGCAAATTATTCCCCAGGGAGCCATCAAGGCAAGTGGTCAGGTCCTCTCAAGGCAAACCTCCTTCCAAGACTGAAACTCCGATGGAATGAATACACTAGCAGGCATATGTTCCTACTGCTGACCACCTTGGTCACTGATAAGGGGAAGTGGGGGGAAAACAGCAATGAAGTTGTCAACTAAGTCTGACCACATTCAATAGACTCCTATTAACCTGGATTGAGATCTGGTTAACCAGCAGTATGATGAGACCAGGGGCAGGAACATGGGCCCAGAGAACTAGAACGGAGTGTGAAGCATCCACCTGATATGAAGTGAGGGGAGATGCACAAGAATACCCACACTTGCAGATAGTACCCATTTGACCTGGAACCAATGGCTGGATGATCAGAACAGGACTAGAGGGAGAAAGAAGGGGGGGGGGTGTTAGGAGTAACCCACTACAAGTGGATGAACTTGACCTATGCTTGTAGATGCAGTATGACAAAAGAGCAGACAAATCTCTACAGTGAGTATCATTCCCACCCCCTTGGTACACTGGGTCGACAGAGATGAGGAACTTAGACATTGGCTACCCAAAATGAAGGGACTATAAAGGCAAGAAATGATTGGCTTACAGGCTTTCAATAGGGAACCTAGCTCCAGAAGATACAGGGAAAGGTAGAATCTCCACTGGATTGTTTCCAGTCTGTCTGGATGGGGTTGATAAAAGGTGAGGGGGAAAGGACTCCTGTGGTTCAATAGGGAATGATTGCTATCAGTTCTGACAGTGAGTGTTGGAAAGGTAAATGGAAATGTTTGATAACAAAAGGAGGAGAGTGGCTGATTTTGCAGTCCAGGAGTGAAGATCCCTGGAACAATCAAGGGAGAAAATCTTAGTGGGAGACCCTGTCTGGGGAGGCAGTGACACTTAGGGATGGAGGCAGAGATGATGATGATGATGATGACGACGACGACGACAGTGACGTGGAGAGAAGGAGTGGCTGGTGACTCTGGACTCGGAGGGAGAGGGGCTTTGTGCTGACCGCCAGGGGACAGGCATGTGGGATGTACCCTTTGAGTGTTTGATGATGCATGCAGGGGATTGTGATCATTGCAATGAAACAAAATATGATAGGATGAATTTAATGTTCACCCATGTAAACTAACACATAATTCACAATTAAAAAAAAAAAAAGGCAATCCAGTGAATAAAAGGACACATTTTCATTTTTAAAAAAAAAAAGAAAAGAAAAGAAATAAGAACCAGGAGTGGAGTGCGATTCAAGATGCCTGAAGCAGAGAAACAGCAGCAGAACCAGGAGAACAACAGAAGACAGAGAGCTTCCTGACCCAGAGAGCATGGAAGTTGAGTGCCTTCAGGCAAGCAGATTGCTAGAGTAGGAGGTGCCTCTTAGACATTTTTCTCAGGAGCTAGGGTTCTAGCTTTGAGATACCTTTGGGCCAAGGCTTACTGGAATAGTGGAGTGCCTTTTGGACATTTATCTGCAGGGCTAAAAGAGTTTTGTAACATTTACTTGCGCACAGGGCAAAGACTAAGGGACCACATGGCTGAGAGACTGGGACAGAGACAGGTGTGCATGTGGGCATGGCTGAGAAGAGGTTTTCCTGACTGAAGAACTGTATCCTGAGTATTTCTGATCCTGAATTTGTAACTAGTCGTTTCCCTAATAAACCTCATAATTGTGATTATTGTCTGTGTGGCCATTGCAACGAATTACCAAACTCGGTAGAGAAGTACAGAGTGCCTTGGAATGGCTGATTGGTGTCAGAATTGGTTAAAAGGTTGGAGGGTGAAATTGTGTCTGACCTCCACCTCATTGGAATCAGCCTTGAGCCAATGAAGCTGATGATCTTAATTCTCCTCCTCCTTGTGAAGTTAGAGGAGGTCAGTCATTGCCCCCATACCGTTTTTGCATTGTGCTTATTATTTGAAGCCATGACAGAAAAAGGAAGCATTTTACTTCTGAGTCACAGAGGAGTCATCTGTATTACTACTCGGACTAAGCTGAAATTCTTTTATCCCCTTATCCTTTTGGTGCCACTCATTGGATTGTATCTTTCTCTAGGTGCTATACCTTCTCAACCAGTTACAGCAAAGCCGAATGTCAGAGAAGCAGCTAGAGGAGTCAGTCAGTGAAAAGGAACAACAGCTGCTGAACACACTGAAGTGTCAGGTATGATAATGAGGGAAAGGCCTCTAGAGATGGGTTCCACATCTCTGATTGAGAATCCTGTCTGATTTAGACCATTGCATGTGCTGCAGAGAGTAATTAACTAATAATAATAATGTTTTGGCCCTATTTGATCTATTTATGACTACTTGGCATGTAGCCACACACAGGACAACCTAGATTTTGGTACAGGAACAGCACTGCATACTTCATTCAGACTTTGAGGCCTCCTGATTCTTTGCCTCAACTGAGCTCTACATAGTTGAGGAAGTTAAATCATCCAATAAATATTTAGAATCCTAGAGTTATACCTATCTGAGCTTGTTCTTCTTAGCTGAGACCTAATGTGTTTATGAAATGCCTGGGGTCTGAATTTCTTCCAGAGTCTAAGAACACCACACCCTTTAGTAGCATGTTGGAGTACTGTTTTAGTCCAACTCAGAATCTTTTTCCTAAATCATCAGTCTCTAGAGTTTCCTTGGTATGTTCCATCTAAGACATACCCAAACTAGTTAAGGTAGCATGCTTGAATCCAATTGTCTTAAGTGCCAGGAAGTTTAATCAGGCTTATTAGAGTATCAAATATTCTGCCTAGTTTGTGTTCTGAAGATTGACTAGAAACATGTGTAGAATTCAAGGAAACAGAACCAACTCTGAGGGTTTCTTAATTAGCATCTTTTTGTAAATAAGGGATGTGAGGCTAGCGGATGGAAAGAATAAGGAAGGCAAGCCTGTGGTTCCTACGAGTGTGGTCAGAGTTGATGGGAGCATTGGAACAAATCCTACATTCAAGGAACCTAGCAACTAGGAATCAGCCATTTTGGGGGGATTCCAGCATCTACTGTACAAAAACCATTTGCTGCCAGAAGCTTGGCAGTAGTATGTTTTCAACTGCGTGAGTTGTTTGGTAACCCACATTTAGTGCCCAAACAACCCACCTCTGACTGTACTGGAGTCCTGATGTGGTACTGCAGGATAAGCAGTGGATTGCTAACCACAAGGTTGGTGGTTCAAACCCACCAGCCACTCCTCAGAAACCCTATACAGGGTCTTTATGTGTTGGAACTGAGTCAATGGCACTTAATAACAACATCATGACTGTACTATCTGGAAACAGGATGAAGAACTTGAGAAGATGCGAGAAGTATGTGAGCAAAACCAGCAACTTCTCCAAGAAAATGAAGTTGTCAAGCAGGTAATAATACAGTTTCCCACTCACTTGATAAGCCCTGGGCCAACTCTTGGGAGCAGCACTCAGTATAATGACTTGGTTCTATTTATGAGAACTACATTGAGTTTTCATATGATATGTTGTAGTTAAGTGTTGTTAAGTCCGTTCCAACTCATAATGACCCTGCCTAGGGTTTCTGAGGAGCATCCGGTGGGTTTGAATGGCCGATCTTGTGGTTTACAGTCCAGTGCTGATCCTACAGTGCCATACCAGAAGTCCGTCATATGATATAATTGTATGCATTTCAAAAACTAAAACCCACTGCTAATGTGTTGACTCCAACTCATACTGACCCTATAGGACAGTGAACTGCCCCATAAGGTTTCCAAGGCTCTTAAATCTTGATGGAAGCAGACTGCTATATCTCCATAGCGATTGATAGGTTCAAATTGCTGACCTTTTGGTTAGCAACTAAGCACTTGTAACCACAGTGCCACCAGGGCTCCTTTGCAAATTGATATAAACATGAATTTTTTAACTTGCCCTTTTCTGAATCTACTGCTGATCTTGGAACGTGAGAGTCCTTCAGCCTGCTCTACTATAGTCCTACTTCACTTTACTATGGTTTAAAAGTGAGCTAGCCAATGCAGCCTACATTGGGAATCTTTGTGTTTTAGCCATGAATACTCCAAGCTACCCTGCATTATATGCTTTGTCTCTTTTCAAATAGAAACTGACTCTTCTCCAAGTAGCCAGCAGACAGAAACCTCATCTTCCTAAGGTTACCCTTCTATCTCCAGATTCTTCTTTTGAATATATTCCGCCTAAGGTAAAATGCTCAGTGCCTCTGATAACATTTTATAGCCAAGGTTTGTGGTAAGTACGTTGAAATAGCCATTTTATAAAAGGTTGAGAGTTTAAATTCTCAAATTCTAGCATCTCAATTTCCCTTGAATTCCCAGATAAAACTACAGTACAATTCTGAGAAAAAATAGTATCCTTCCTCAGAAGGCTGACCTTTGGCCATGCACAACAGGCATTGTGTAACTCAAGTGAAGAGGAGAATCAGGAACAAGAGCAGTGTTCAGCTGTCCATCTCATCATATCATGAATCCCCTCCCTTCCTCTCTCAGTTGGCTCAGACTCCCATTGCTGTCTCTTCAAAAGCTCTATGAGGCCAAAGGCTAAAGCAGAATTTCTTCTGATTGGTAAAGTCAAGTAGGACATATATGAGGGAGTTTGAAGACGTCTGCTCTAAGAATATAACTGGCAAGAGTTACAAAGAAGATATCATGCCATATGTACTTCTTTTTATTTTTAATGAAATAATCATACAAAACTTCTTTTTTCCTTAGCCAAAACCTTCCCGTGTTAAAGAAAAGTTCTTGGAACAAAGCATGGACATCGAGGATCTAAATTATTGCTCAGAGCAGTCTGTGAATGAGCATGAGGATGGTGATGGTGATGGTGACAGTGATGATGAGGAATGGAAGCCTGCAAAATTAGTTAAGGTGTCCAAGAAGAACATCCAAGGGGTAGGAACCAGTTCCACAACTCTATCAGGAGTTCTAATCACTAGCATTTACTAAAGTAGGATAGTAGCTCTCTGATTCTAGGAATGTGCAGTTTGACAGTTGGGGAAGAGGGGAAGAAGGTGGAGTGTTGTTTGGCCAGCTCTGTAGAGTCTGGGACTAATGTAAAGGACTGTCTTGAGTACACAACCTGGGTGTCTTCATGTTCTTAGGTTCTACCAGTCTGAACAGGCAGTGATCTATACTATTTCATTGAGGTTGGTTTCAAAGTGATTATATAATAATCTATTACACTGAAAGTACTATGAAGAGACTATTGAAAGTACCATGGACTGTCAAAAGAACAAATAGATCTATGTTGGAAGAAGTACAGCCAGGGTGCTCCTTGGAAGCAAGGATGGCCAGACTTTGTCTTTCATACTTCAGCCATATTGTCAGGAGGGACCATTCACTGGAGAAGGATATCATGTTTGGTACAGTGGAGGGTCAGAGAAAAAGAGGAAGATCACCAACGAGATGGATTGGCACAGTGGCAGCATCAATGGGCTCAAACATGGCGGTGGTTGTGAGGATGGCCCAGGACCGGGCAGTGTTTCGTTCTGTTGTACATAGGGTCACTATGAGTTGGTACCAACTCGATGGCACCTAACAACAACAACAACATTACATTACATTATTATGTTGTTGTTGTTGTTAAGTGCCGTCGAGTCGGTTCCGACCCATAGCGACCCTGTACAGGGTTTCTGAGGGTGTAAATCTTTACGGGAGTAGAAAGCCTCATCTTTCTCCCGCGGAGCAGCTGGTAGTTTCGAACCGCTGACCTTAAGGTTCGCAGCCCGATTCGTAGCCACTACGCTACCAGAGCTCCTTTTACATTATTATAGTGCTTTACAATTTATAGACCATTCTTATATGTGTTATCTCTTAATCGTCACAAAAGTCCAATGAGGAATTTATTGCTGTATGCATTTTACAGATGGACCTGAGACTCACTGGAGGGAAATGACCTTGCCCAAGGTTTTAAAACCAAGTGGCAGGGCACAAAAGCAAAGTTCAGTTTCTGTTTACAACATCATGATCATGTCAATAAAAGCTGCAGACCAGTAGCTGAATGAGAACTTTATCTTTCTTGCCTAATATGGTGATTTTCCTCACTAGGCTAAGAGGCAAAGGAAATTAACAGAAAAAGCTAATAATTAAGATAGAACACACCCAGTTAAAGTTAGCTAGGAACAATGTAACTTTGAAGCATGCTTTATTTCACAGTAATCTGCCTACATAATTATCAAACCTAGATGTTTTATGTTGAAACACTAACTTTCCCAGGCATTGCATTTTTCCACCACCACCCCAACTGTGCTCTGTAGTCCCATTCTGCCTAGAGAAGAGTTCATAAATGACCTTTCTGGAAGGTTACTTGATTTCATTAGCTGATAGTTCACCACATGAGGAACTAATCCTTGTAAAGCTACAACACCAGAGAGAAGATGCGATAAGCCATATGAAATAGACAGTAATAGTGATGTTCAATCATTTGATCAATCAGTAGTCATATCACATGCTATGGGTCTAAGAGCTCCTCCTTAGCCTCAGAGAACTTATAATTGAATGGGCAAACAATACAAAGAAATGGGAGCATACCATAGAACCTCAATAGATTCAATGGTCTGAGAGGTTTTTAGGAGTAACTGTAAAGCTAAACCAAGTAGGTAGGTTAGTTAGAAAGATGACATGAAAGAGGTGTGATGCTATAGGATCAGCACTGGACTTTGAACCACAAGGTCAGCAGTTCAAACCCACCAACTGCTCCTCAGAAACTATACAAGATCACTATGAGTTGGAACCGACTCAATGGCACTTAACAACAACAAGATGGAAAAAAGAGCTATAGTCTTTGGAGCAACTGAGAACATTTCTGGCGAGATGAATAGCATATTTCAAAAGCTTAAGAGATGGCAGTAGAGAGGCAAAGGAGTAGGGCACAGAGAGAAAATGGAATAGAACACATCTGTCTGTCCTTTCATTTAGTGAACAAGCTTTTATGGATCTCTTGCCAGCCGCTCCTCAGAAACCCTATACAAGGTCGTTATGAGTCCAAACTGACTCGATGACACTTATCAACAACAGCTACAACTGTGGTTTAGAGCCCTGGTGTGGTGCTGTAGGATAAGCACTGGACTGGTAACTACAGGGTCAGTAGTTCAAACCTACCACTTGCTCTCAGCAACCCTATACAGGGTTGCTATGAGTTGGAACCAACTTGACAGTACACAACAACTATGGTTGAAATAGAAGACTCATGTTGAATGTAGATTAAATGTCAGTTAAGTAGTAAGAGGCAGAGTAGAGAAGCACACACAAAAACAAATGGTTGTTGTTGTTGTTAAGTGCCATCAAGTCGGTTCTGACTCATAGTGACCCTGTATAGGGTTTCCATTGGAGTAGCTGGTGAGCTGGAACCACTGACCTTGCTGTTCAAACCGACCTTGCAGTCTAGCGCATTAACCCACAACACCACACCAGGACATAAATGGTAGAGAACCTAAAACTAAAGGAATCTTCCTAATTCGATGCAAAGATGGATATACTTGTCCTCAAAAGAAAGCTTGTTATATTTATTACAGTGCTGTTGCTCTAAGCTTGAAAGAGAAATATGTGATTTTAAAAGGTCAGGTTAGCTAGTTTCTCCCTTTTGGCAATCTCACAGTACATGGATGCTGTAACTACAATTGAATCAGATTGCTCATAGACACATGAGAAGCATGAAGCATGAAGGCCATCCTAATTATTACTGCTTCAAACTAGTATCACTACATTACTGAAAAGGAGACTGCAGTAGGCACCAAATTGATGACTTTCCCTGAGTTAGTTTTGAAAAAGCAGGCATCTTCACTCAGCCATGTTTCCTATAAGTCAGATGCTGAGAAGTAGGTTTTATGCTAGAAAAAGTAATAGCTTAGAAACCAGAAGACATGAGTTCTAGTCTTGAATTTGCCACTAGTTGAGCAAATCACTTAACTTCCCTAAGCTTCAGATTCCTATTTATGCAATGGAGGGATTAGACTGGAAACTATAGGGGTATATATCCTTAGTCAAAGTAATAGTCAAGGTAATTAATAATATAACTATATATGGTATTATGGAGTACTGGTGTGGTGCTATATAATCACTGGACCATAAGGTCAGTGGTTCAAACTCACCAGCCAGTCCTCTGAAACCCTGTACAGGGTTACTATGAACCGGAACCAACTTGAAGGCATTTAACAACGACAACAACAGCATAAGGTGTTATATGGTCTCTGAGAGCTTAAATGAAGGAATATGTGTAAAAGTACCTTGTGAAGGCTAAAATATGCAGGCATTGTGTTAAAGCACTGTAAGCATTTATCGAGCTTTCCTATTTGTCCCTTTTGGTAGAAATGAGAAAACAGATATTGTTGTCTCTACCTTACTGATAAAAAAATGGAGATGTACTTGAAGTGACTTGTTCAAAGTCAAGCATATGAATACAGCCTGATAAAATCTTATCATTCTCAAATATGGTATAACACTGAAATTAGTGCTTTAAAGCAGTACTTCTCAACTCTGACTGCACTTTAGAATTCCCAAAGGGGCTTTTAAACACAGGGAACCTGGGACCCCACCCACAGATATTCTGATTTAATTGGTCTGAGGTGAGACCTGATCTTTTTCAAAAGCTCACCAGAGATTTCTTGTGTGTAGACAGGGTTGAGAACCACTGGGGCTCAAAGAAACCCTTGAGGTCTTTCAGCTTTATTTCCCACTCTAAATAAATAATCTGCTATAGTGGTTCTCAACTATGGTGTTGGGACATACTGTTGAATTGTTATTTGTTGTACACACACACAACTTCATACCTACATGCGCCTGTGTTGATGTTGTTGGTGGGTATGTGCTGTCAAGTTGGTTTCAACTCATAAAGAACCTACATAGGTTTTCTGAGGCTGTAAATCTTTATGAGAGCAGAAAACTTCCTCTTTCTCCCTGTGGTAGATTTGAACTGCTGACTGTGTGGTTAGCAGCCCAACTCATAACCCACTACGCTACCAGGCATGGCCCTACATATATTATTTGCAGTAATGTTTATGGTAAAATCTCTTTCTCATATTATAATCATCCTGGTGTAAGAGGGATCACAATGAAGACAATGAACACATGCTAGTGCACATGGCATTCATGCAAATATATGTCATGTGTGTCGTGACAGTTCTATATTGTTATTTATTAGTGTTGTTGTTGTTAGGTGCCATTGAGTCATTTCCGACTCAGCTACCCTGTCTATGGTTTCCGAGGGATGGTGTATTATTCTCATAATAAGAAAAAATATAGTGGTTTCTTTTGCCTTCAGAATAAAAGTGATAGTTCTCATTATGAAAAATACAAAGGGTTTCAGTTTGACTACTAACTCAGTATGAATCTGCAAAGATATTATAAGCAAAAAACCTGTTTTTTTTATGTCTCAGTAGCAGAACTATTGGGTTCATAGCAAAGGAGATATTTATCTCAGTCTACTTCACAATTGTCAAAACCACATCTGGAATGTTTTGTTTTGTTTTTTTTTTTTAATTTCTGGATGTTACAAGTAAAGATGGACTTTGATATTGATTTGAAATCAAGGTGATGAAGATAATGTGGAAAACACGTCATATGGGCTATTGAAGAAGATGGGTTTATTTAGCTTTGAGAGGATATGAGGAGAGGGTGACAAGGAGTGAAAATTATACTTAGGGTGTGAACAATAGGCTTTGAAAGTGAGGGTAAACTTATCCTGTGTCATTCCAGATGGCAGAATTAGGTCCTATAGTTAGAAGTTATATAGAAACTAATATCCTTAGAATAACTAGAGCTTTGAATGTTGTGAGGGACTTTGTCCATCATATCAGGCTTTCAATTATCTCTAAATTTTCTTCTAACTTAAATATGTTAATTTTTTTTATTATTATTTAAGGTTTCTATTGTACATTGAGTGAAAGTTTACAGGGCTCATCATCAGTTTCACATTCAACCATTCATATAACTTGTTTCATTACATTGACTATAATCCCCTCCACATACCATGAGTTAAAAAGTATTTCTCTCTATCCATTTTAGCTTTTTAAAAAACACACACAAAAAAAAAAACCTCACTCAGGCATATATAATAATTTACATCTCCAAAGGGCACATTCTGCAAGTCTGCTCCTGGCCACCAGTTCTTAGTCCTTCTCTTCTTAGTTGATGAATCTAGAGTCCTCAGCCGTGCCCCATCTCTGCCTCCATCTCTGGCACTGCTGCTTCTCTGGATAAGGTCCCACACTCTGCTTGTGCGCCTCTCTCTTGATGGTACTAGGGTCCTCTGTTTCTAGACTGTAAGATTAACCACTCCCCTTTTTTTGTTACAAAACTTCTACCTTTACAAGTGTGACAGTCGCAGTTAGTCATGATAGCAGTTATTCACTATTGAATCTTACAAATCTTATCCCAATCTCCTTTCACCAAACCCATCTAGACAAGATGACAGCTATTCAGTGGGGACTCTTTCTTTCCCCCGACACTATTAAACTAAGCTCCCTCTTGAAACCTTGTAAGCCAGTCACTTCGTGCCTTTATTGCCCCCTCATTTTAGATAGTCAATGTCTAAGTTGCCCGTCCCTATCTACCCTGTGCACAGAGCAGATAGCATTGATACTTGATTTGAAGACTCTTTCCCTCTCTG
>NW_006409265.1:1759-19559 GCF_000296735.1 Chrysochloris asiatica | reverse complement strand
CAGGGCCAGCTGTGGCCGTTTGGTTTTAATTGGAAACTGTCTCTTTAAATTTTGAGGAGATCTGTGCACATGCGTAGTAGAATCCTCCGAGGGTGAGGCTGGGGTGCCCACTAACTCAGGCACCCCTATAGTCACCCGAATGGAGGTGTGCAGACAGCAAGAGACCGATGAACAGATCCCAAAAGAAAAGAATGTCCACACCTCAGCAGTTCTGCCAGGCGTCTGTGGCCGCTCTGATCCTTCCCCCGCCTGGTCTCACCAAGATGGCGGCTCCTGGAGCAGCCGAGCATCCCGGACTAGAAAGCAATAGATTTCTTGCTTCTGCCACAAATTCCCCCAGCTATAAGTCTTCCAACCTTCTAAATATTCCTTAATATGTGGTTCAGAGTTCTGGGACCATCCCCTGAGCCTGCTGGGTCAGGTATTCTGTGTTGTTGTTGGCGAAGCTCTTTGCTACACATCCACCCGATCCACCATCTTGTTTGTTCTTCTAACAACATTCTTAATCAATGGAGAAAAGATTGAAGTTGTCAAGAACTTCATTCTTCTTGGATCAACTATCAACACTCATGGATGCAGCAGTCAAGAAATCAAATGACGTATTGCATTGGGCAAATCTGCTGCACATGACCTTTTTAAAGTGTTGAAGAGCAGAGATGTCAGCTTGAGGACTAAGGTGCACCTGACCCAAGCCATGGTATTTTCAATAACCTCATATGCATGTAAAAGCTAGACAGTGAATAAGGAAGACCATAGAAGAATTGATGCTTTTGAGTTATGGTGTTGGAGGAGAATATTGAAAGTGCCATGGGCTGCCCATAGAGCCAACAGATCTTTGTTGGAAGAAGTGCAGCCAGAGTGCTCCTTGGAGGCCAAGATGGGCAAACTTCGTCTCTCATACTTCAGACATATTGTCAGGAGGGACCAGTCTCTGGAGAAGGGTATCATGTTTTGTAAGGTCAGAGAAAAAGAGGAAGACCCCCAATGAGATGGATTAGCCAAATGGCAGCATCTATGGACTCAAGCATTGCAACATTAATGAGGTTGGCCCCGGATCAGGCAGTGTTTCATTCTACTGTGCATAATGTTGCTATGAGTCGGTACCGACTTGATGGCACCCAACAACAACAACAACAAATGTTGACAAACTGCTGACCATGTGAAAAACTTTATGTACCTGAACCAACCTAACCTAGACTTGGTCATTAAGGAAGATATTCATGCATTCATTTATTCAACAACAAATAGTAACACTCACCTACTTTGTGCCAGGTCATGTACTAAGTTGTTGTTGTTGTTAAGTACCATCGAGTCTATTCTGAGCCATAGCAACCCTATATAGGGTTTCCGAGGACCAGCTGGTGAGCTTGAACCGCCAACCTTGCAGTTCAAACGGCTTTGAAGTCTGGCGTATTAACCTGCAGCGCCACACCAGGACTCCATGTACTAAGTGTTCTACATTAATGATCCTATGATTATTTATATTTCATAGATACAGTGAAGCTCAGAGAAGTTAAATGATGTCCAAGGTCACACAGCTAGTGGCTTAGTTGAGTCTGATTGAGTAGTCACTCTATGCCACAGTTACGTAATACAGAAAATAAGACCCTTTGGATACCTACTACTTTGGATCCCTTCAGGATCAAACTAAAGTGAAGTCTTTTCTAAGCCACTCACCACCAACAGAAGCAGAGGTGATAACTTGCTTTCCTGTGCACTCTTCTGAAATAACACTTGCCACAGGTATTGTAAAGATCTGCTTTCATATTTCAATTTCCATAACTTTGAGCACCTTGATAACAGGGTATGTGTACTTTTCATCTCCAGTTGTTGTTGCAGATCGTATAGACCCGGTCAGGAGTTTGAGGCCCTGTGGGCCCAAGTGTTGCAGTCCGTATAGGCCGCAGGCTCTGAGGAACAAACTCTGGCCACCTGGCAGTCATAGCAAATTGTTTTTCATCTTAGTGTTCAGCTTGGTTTGTTATTAATTGCATACATAAAGCCTTGCTATCCACAGATAAATGTGATATTTTCCTAAAAGCCAAGACTGTAAAATTCCAAACAGGCAAAGTTCTTCCCTCAAAGAATTCAGTCAAAGTAAATTGGGTGGCTCCCTGGTTCTTTGTTCTAAGGATAATAGGACTGCCCTGCCTAAAGTTTTCCAGGTGCAGCCCATTCACCTAGGCGCCTCGCTTCTTCCTGCAAACCTGGCCCAGGCAGCCAACACAATGGGACTCCTCCCAATCCTCCTTTTCCTTCCCCCATTTGAGGCTAGGTGCTAAAATGTATGTTAATTAAGCTTGAGAAACCAAGTTGTGGTCGTGAGATTCGAACCTGTGAGTACAATGTAAAGGTGCCTGAATGTCTGGAGAATTACGTATGTTAGCTGTACCTTGTCTTAGTCCCGCCCAGCTTTGTGTAAAGTACCTCCCCTAAATAAAACGGAGGCACGGACTGACCCAGGTGTGCATTACAGGCATGCGGTGAGAGCGTGCATTATGACTGGCAAGGCAGAATGCAGGGGGCTCAGTCCAGCCTTGCAACCAACTGCCTGCTTAGCCAGGATGTTTACTATGCAGGATATTACTGCCTTCCTGGCTGAGCTGTTTGCAATGCAAGATCTGCCAGACGCCAGTAATGCATCCACTCTGGTTTTGGGGTGTCTCTTTGTCTCTCTCGTTGTGTCTCTTTTGCTATCCCTATTGCTGCCAGATATCCCCTCCTCGTGAACCAAGTTCCTATGTCGAGGCAGGTCCCCTGCAAGTTGTATATCACATAGACATCTCAAACTCAACATGTCCAAATCTGAACACCTGATCTTTTTCCAGGAGCCCTAGTAGTGCAGTGATTAAGCACACAGCTGCCAGTCCAAAGGTCAGCAGTTCGAACACATCAACTGCTCCATGAAAGAGAAATGAAGCAGTCAGTTTCCATGAAGATTACAGCCTTGGAAACCCCAAGGAACAGTTCTACTCTATCCCATTTGGTTGCCATGAGTCAGAATCAACTTGACAGCAACAAGTTTGTTTGTTTTGATATTTCCCCCCAAAATAACATCTCCTAATGCTGTCCTTATCTCAGTAGCTAGCAATCCAGCTTTCCAGTTGTTATTGTTGTTAGGTGCAGCTGAGTCCGTTCCATCTCATAGAGACCTTATGTATAATAGAATGAAACACTACTGGATCCTGCACCATTCTTACAATTGTTATGTATGAGCCCTTTGTGGCTGTCACTGTGTTGAGCCATCGTATTTGGGGTCTTCCCTTTTTCATTGATCCTCCACTTTTTCCAAGCAGGATGCCCTTCTCCAGAGAATGATCCCTCCTGATAATATGTCCAAAGTACAAGAGAAGAAGTTTTGCCATCCTCGTTTCTAAGGAGCATGCAGGCTTTACTTCTTTCCACACAGTTTTGTTTGTTCTTCTGGCAGTCCACGGTACTTCCAATATTTTACACCAACACAATAATTCAAATGTATAAATTCTTCTCCAGTCTTCCTTATTCATTGTCCAACTTTCACATTCATATGAGATGGTTGAAAATACCATGACTTGAGTCAGGTGCACCTTAGTTCTCAAATGGACATCTTTGCTCTTGATCACTTTAAAGATGTCTTTTGCAGCAGATTTACTGAATGTAAATCTTTGGAGAGTTACTCTGGCCAAAAAAATCCTTGAAATCACAATTTGTATCCAATCTGCCAAAGAATCAATCTTGTTGATTCTCTCTACAAAATACATCCCAAATCCAAACACTTTTCATCACCTCCAGTGCTACCACTCTGGTCCAAGCCATCAGCACCTCTCACATCATTACCGTAACCTCCTAACTGATCTCACTGCTTTCACCGTTTCCCAGAGGCCCATTCTCCACATGAAGCCAGAGTGATCTTGTTAACCCAAGTCAGATCATGTCAGTTCTCTGCTCAAAACCCTCTAATGGCTCCTCATTTTTCTCAGGTTAAAGCCAAAATCTTTATAGTGACCTACAAGGCCCTACACAGTCTGGTCCTCTACTAAATATCTGATCTAATCCCTTCCTCATTCACTCTATAACAGTTATCTATCTGGTCCTTGTTGCTGTTCCTTGAACTAGCTAGGTTCACTTCTTATCTAGGACCTTTGCATTTATCTAGGGTCTTTGGTCAGGTATACACTTCTGCTAGACATATGCATAGCTCACTTACTTGCCTCCCTCTTTGTTCAAATATCACCTCAGTGAGTTGGGCTTACTGTGACCAACCTGCTTAAGATTGTCTCTATTCTAGTTTCCAGTTTATAGTGAATACATTGTAAAGAGGACCAAGCTCAATGACATTGTAAGGAGAACAAGAAACTAAATAAATCCACAATGTGGGATATCCTACAAAACAACTGACCTGGATTCTTCAAAAAGTTAATGTCATTAATTTAAATATGTTCTTATTGTTAGGTGCCATCAAGTCAGTTCTGACCTTATACATAAGTCGGTTCTGACCTTATGCACAATAGAACAAAACACTGCCTAGCCCTATGTCATCCTCACAATTGTTAAGATTTGAGCCCATTGTTGCTGCCATATGCCAATTCATTTCTTAAAGGGTCTTCTTCCCTTTTGCTGACCCTGTACTTTACCCAGCATGATGATGTCCTTCTCCAGAGACTGGTCTCTCATGATAATATATCCAAAGTATGAGTGATGAAGTCTGGCCATTCTGGCTTTGAAGGAGCATTCTGGTTGTACTTCTCCAACACAGATTTGTTTGTTCTTCTAGTAGTCCATGGTACTTTCAATAATCTTCTCCAACACCATAATTCAAATGCATCAATTCTTCTACGGTCCTCCTTATTCATTGTCCATCTTTCACATGCGTATGAAGTTATTGAAAATACCATGGCTTGGTACAGAGAGTAAGCATGATGACTGTTGTTCCACAGAAGGGATTGCAATCAATGAGATGAAATAAAGTATATTATTTATTAAATGTAAAACTGATGATCTTGTCTGTAAACCTTCACTCAAATTCACAATAAAAAGTAAAACAGAAAATACCATGGCTTGAGGCAGACACATCTTAGTCCTCAATCTGGCATCCTTGCTCTTGAACACTTTATAGATGTCTTCTGTAGCAGACTTGCCCAGTGCACTATGTCATTTGATTTCTTGACCGCTGCTTCCATGGGTATTGATAGTGGATCATAGCAAAATGAAGTCTTTGACAACTTAAATCTTTTCTCCATTTGTCATAATGTTATTTATTGGTCCAGTGGTGAGGAATTTTGTTTTCTTTACATTGAGGTGCAATCCATACTGAAGGCTGTGGTATTTGAGCTTCATGAGTAAGTATATTAAGTCCTCTTCACTTTCAGCAAGCAAGGCATAGTGCATAGTGGAGGTTGTTAATGAGTCTTCCTCCAATCCTGATGCCACATTCTTCTTCATATAATCCAATTTCTCAGATTATTTATTCAGTGTACAGATTGAATAAGTATGGATTATAAACCATTCAGTGTTCCCGTGTTCTGTTCAAACAACTTCCTCATGATATTTGTACAGGTTCCTCATAAACACAATTAAGTGTTCTAGAATACTCATTCTCTACAATGCTGTCCATAGTAAACATTTCTCTGGTATTTTCTACATTCATCTAAAATCCATTTGACGTCAATAATGATATCCCTCGTTCCATCTTCATGTCTGAATGCAGCTTGAACTTTTAGCAGTTCCCTGTGAATGTACTGTTGCACATGTGTTTTTTTTTTTTTTTCTTTAAGTTTTTTTGTGTATTGAGTGAAACTTTACAGGGCAGATCATCAGTTTTACATTCAACAAATCATACAAAGCGTTTCATTACAATCCCCTCCATGTGCCATCAGTTAACAGTCAGTATTTCTCTCTATTTACTTTAGCACTTTAAAAAAAAAACAAAACACTCAGGCGTATGTAATAATTTACACCACCAAAGGGGACATTCTGCACACCTGCCTACTGGCCACTATCTCTTAGTCTCTCTAGTTCCATTAATCTATAATCTTCAGCTGCTCCCATCTCTGCCTCCATCTCTGGTGTCGCTGCTTCTCTGGATAAGGTCCCGCATTTTGCTTGTGCTCTTCTCCCTCGATGGTCTTACGATCCTTTGTTCCTGGACTGTAAGATTAACTGCAACCCCATTTTTATTTCAAAACTTCTACCTTCACAATTGTGAGAGTCACAATTAGTCCTAATAAAAATTACTCACTATTGAATCATAAAGGAGCTCTGATAGCGTAGTTGTTATGAATCGGGTTCTAACCTCAGGGTCAGCAGTTTGAAACTACCAGCTGCTCCGCAGGAGAAAGATGAAGCTTTCTGCTCCCGTAAAGATTTACAGCCTCGGAAATCCTGCACAGGGTCGCTATGAGTCGGAACTGACTCCCTGTCACATAACAACAACAACAACAACAACATTGAATCATAAGAATCTTATCCCCATAGCTTTCAATCAGACCCATCTAGAAAAGATGAAAACTATTCAGTGGGGACTCTTTCTCCCCACCCCAACCCCAACCCCCCACACACACTCTTAAACTCCCTCTTGAAACCTTGTAAGCCAGTCACTTCATGCCTTTATTGCCCCCTTATTTTAGGTAGCCAATGTCTAAGTTGCCCATCCCTATCTACCCTGTGTACAGAGGGGATAGCATTGATATTTGATATGAAGACTCCCTCCCTCTCTATTGGTATTTAGAGTTACTACCTCCATGAATATAGGTCAGGTTCATCAAACTGTAGCAATTTAACCTCATTTCCTTTATAAAAAAAATTTTTTTTTTTATCATCCTCTGGTTGAGTTCTGATTATCAAGCCATCGAGGCTAGGTCAAATGGGTATTATCTGCAAGTTTGAGTGTTCTTGTGCATTCTCCCCTCACTTCATATCATCTGGATACTTCACTCTCAGCTCTAGCCATCTGTGGTTATATCCTTGTCTATGGGCTCAGGTTTCCCCAAGATTCAACACACTTTGGACAAACCAACCCATCCTCTTCTCTATCTCTCATCTCCAGGTCAACGGGAGTCAATGGACCATTTCTTCATTGCTGCCTTTCTCCCTCTTCTACTCACCAGTAGACCAATGTGGTCACCAGCAAACTTACATGCCTGCTCATGTGTTCCCTTTGAATTTCAGACTTAGAGGGGAGTTTGTCCTGAAGGAAGTTGATTGCTTGCCTTGATGGCTTCCTGGCGAACAGCTTGCTTATTCTTGTAGTAGCCAGTCATACTGACATTTTTGTTTTGGGTTTTTCCTGATGATTTTTCTTTGAAGATGTATCTTCTGTTGCTCTAGCTGTTCCAGGCTGGTCTGCTTGTTCTTGCTAGTGGGAATGTCCCACCTCAGAAGGTTCTGGATGGGACTCAGGATTCCACCTAAGGTCTTATACTCTGCAAAGGCTTTGCAAGAGGCCTATTTCACTGGGCAAGTTCTAGAACTCCTTTTAGGTATTCCAATCAGTTATAGGATTACAAGTTTTCTTTAATCATGTTTCTCAACATTCCTTTCTATCCCATTCAAATGTCTATTTTACAATAGTAGGCAAGGGAAACCAATATTTATAAGACAGTCAGGCATCTTAGTATTATTTACCCTCTTCAAACTATGCCTCCATCCCTGTGTCACAGAGCCCTGTTGTTCCAAGGTTAAGCATGCATCACTATTTACCTCTATCCCACTTAGCCCATGCAAACTTGTCTCAGTGTTCCCCTATCTAGCTTGTTCTTCCACCTCCTCCCCCTTCTTGTATTGCCCTCCCCAACACCCGAACTATGATGTGTCTGTCCTTACCCTGTGCTCTACCATCACCTTCCTCCACCTCCCCCTAAACCTCCCACCTCAACCGCACCGTT
This sequence comes from Chrysochloris asiatica, assembly GCF_000296735.1. NCBI lineage: Eukaryota > Metazoa > Chordata > Mammalia > Afrosoricida > Chrysochloridae > Chrysochloris > Chrysochloris asiatica. Next base: position 11,697 of record NW_006409265.1, on the reverse strand, counting down.
GTGGTTACCTTATACTCCATTAACTTTCCCCTCCATTTAAGATAGTCTATTTTATCCTGTAATTTACCTGACCCTTTCACTATCTGGATCTCTGTTCCTTTGTGTTTACCTTCTTTCACATTGTAATTGTTTTGATCATAGACTGACCTCCCAGATCCTCTGAATTTGTTCTTATAGTTTTATTCTGTTCTTGACTCTTCCATTTGTCTATTGAGTTCTGGGTGATGCTGCCACATATGTCAATCTCTGGTTGTTGTCTGGTTGTTGGTTCTCAGTCCACAGAACTCCCTTTAGGATGTTTTTCATTGGCAAAATCCCTTAGTTTCTGTTTATCCTGGAATGGTTTGATTACACCATCGTATTTGATTGACAGCTTAGCTGGGTAGAAGATTCTTGGGTGGAAAATTTTTTTCTTTCAGTGTTTTATCTATATCTCCCCATTGCCTTCTTGCCTGAATGATTTCTGTTGAGAGATCTGAGCTTAATCTGATCTGCTTGCCTTTGTATGTTACATTTTTCTTTTCCCTAGCTGCTTTCAGGATTCTGTCCTTATCTTTGATTTTGGAGAGCGTGACAATCTTGGTGATTGTCTTTTAGGGTCTATCCTTCCCCGGATTCGTTGAACTTCTTGAATGCTTATCTTTTCACTTTTCAGGATGTTAGAGAAAATTTCTTCCAGCATCTCTTCAACTATATCCTCTTTGGACTTGTGTGATTCTTCCTCTTCCAGAATGTCGATAATTCTTAAGTTATTCCTCTTCATGTTGTCCAACATAGATCTTAGACCTTCAGATTTTTTAAAATCCTTTTTTCTGCTTGTTCTTCTATCTTAGTAGTGTTGTGAGCTTTATCTTCTAGCTCACTAGTTCTGGCTTCCATCTCTTCCATCTTTCAGTGTATTTTCTATTTCTGATATTCTATTATTAATCATTTGGACTACTTTCTTTAGGCTTTTAATTGTTTCTAATGCTGTATTTATCTTATTTGATTGTTCCTGTAGCTTTTTCTTGACTTCTTCCTTATTTTTCTCAACTCCATTGTAAAGTGTTTTGAAACATTTTATAGTCATTTTTTCTGAATTCCTTCTTAAGCATTTCAAAGGCCTACCCCCCTTCCATTATGGAGTGTAGGTCTACCTGCAGATCATTTGTCTCAGTCACTTTTTCTTGTTTCTGCACATGTGCTGATATGGTCCTCTGTTTTTGTTTCTTAGGCCTGTTCAGTGGTTAGCTGTGGCCTTAGCAATCAATTGAGTGTGTGTATTGGTATTTTTTATGCTTTCTGTTTGCCTCCAGGAAGATATGATCAAGAGATGGGCTTCCCTTTTCACTCTTTTTATTACTTAACGCAGGGTAACTGTCACAGGTGTTGCCTGCCTTCCTGGTGTATGGCAGTTGGTATTGGGTCTTGCCTGGATTGTGGGATTTTATAGGGTGTGATTGTAGCTTGATGATATGACAGCAATTGTTCTCTCTTCTTGGGTAATATAGGGAGAGAAAGAGCCCCCTAAGGGCAAAAGGAGGAACTAAAAAAACAATTGCAATTTGCTGCCTGGATTCAGGTGAGTTCATATTAGGATCTAAGGCACCCACAGAACAACCAAACCAACATTTAACCAGTCACTCTGCCCACATCTGCCCTGTGGTCCCAACAGATACTGAAAGTATCTCCATCAAGGGCCTCCACAAACTACTTCTGGATTGAGTTTCCTGAACATAGATAACACCAAGCCTGATCAGAACTCCATCTAGGGCCAGGAACCCTACTGTCACATTCTTACCACACTCAACTTGTGAGCTCCTTGGCATGCAGGAGCCCCCAGGAGTGTTCACTACTCCAGGTCCAACCACTACACTGGTTTTTTTTGGGTTTCTTTTTTTCCTTTTGTTGTTATATTGTTATGTTTATCATTTCTCCTCCTCCTTCTCTTTCCATTCCTTTGAATTTTATCCTTTCTCTGCTTTTGTTTTTCATTATTTTCTTCTGTCTCTCATTTCCCCTCTTCTCCCCATCTCTCTTGATCTTTCTATACTACTTTCTTTCTCTTTTCATCTTTCCTCTCCCTGACTTTTCTAAGGGCTAGTTTTATTTTTATTTTCTCATCTATAGCTCTATTTTTCTGTCCCTCTTTTCTCTTTTTATTTACTATATTATTTTTTCTTGTCCCTGCCTGTTTTTTTTTTTTTTTTCTGGGAAGTTTTTATTTTGAATTGAGTGATAGTTTACATGGCCCAACATGGTCACCAGCAATCTAACATGTCTGCTCATGTGTTCCCTTTGAGTTGCAGTCTTGGAGGGGGGTTTGTCCTGAAGGGATTGATTGCTTGCCTTGATAGCTTGCCTGTTTTTAATTCTTTTGTTCCCTTTATTATTTTCTCTTTTAATTGTGTGTTGCTCACTTGTTTATTCTGTTTTGTGTCCTGGTGTGTGTGTGTGGCAGGGCTAGGTGAGGGGGTGGGAGTCAGTTCTTTTTTACCCAACAGGAGACAACAACTGTGTCCATACAGCCCAGCCACAACTGTACTTTCTGCAGCTCCACCTACTGGGAAAGAGCCAATACCAGCTCCTGTATCACCTGGTCAACAATAGATAGCAGCCAACACTAGCCAAACCCACCTTAAACTGAGTTGCATGAAGAGTGAATGGTGAACAATGCACATGCTTCTGTTCTACACTCACAGGAAACAGTTGGTGAGAGCCTAAGAATGCATCAACATACAATCATTGATTAACTACAAGTACTAAAATACCACAATGTTCCAGAGACAACAATGTTAGCTCACACAAAGAAATAAGAGGAACAACACAAATGACAAAAATGCAGGTCCAAAAAACGTGTCTGATGAAGAAAAGGTAATGTAACTAACTGAAAAAAGAATTCAAAAGAATGAAATTTAGGTATCTACAAAGGATTTACAGAAAGATCACAGAAATCAAGGAGAACACAGAAAAACTTTAGAAGAATTCAGGAAAACACTACAAGAATAGACAGACAAAAAAAAATGTGAATTTTAAAAAATACAAAACCTGCTGTTAGAAATCCAGAAGATTAATACTAAAATTTCAGAAATGGACAATACATTGAAAGGGCACAAGAATAGATTCAAAGCAATGGAAGCCTGAATTATTGAGCTTGAAGATAAATCTCTCAATAGTAGTATGCAAGAAGAGCAGACAAAAGAATGAAAAAAAACAAAACAAAACAAAAAACCAGAAGAAAGCCTAGGAGTTATATTGAATACCATGAAGAGGAACAACTTACGGGTGATTGGAATTCCAAAACGGAAGAAACAAGCACACACAAAATGTTTGAAAAGTTATTGGAAGAAAACTTCTCTAATATCATGAAAGGCAAGAAGACAAGCTGAAAGAACCCCAGACAGGATAGATTCCAGAAAGAAAATCACCAAGACATCATCATCAAATTTTCCTAGACCAAAGACAAGGAAAAAATCCTGAGAGCAGTTTGGGAAAAACAAAAAGTTACCTAAAATGAGAACCAATAAAGGGAGGTGGGGGGCTACAAAGGCAAGAAGTGACTGGCTTACAAGCTTTCAAGAGGGAACCTACACCCAGAGGGCCTGGAGGAAGGTAGAATCTCCAGTGAGTAGTATTCAATCTGACTAGGCGGAGCTGATGCAATGAAATGCAGATGGGTCTCTTGTTATACAATAGTGAATAATTGTTATCAGGACTGACTGTGAGGGTTGGAAATGTAAGGATGAACGTTTTATAGCAAGGAGGGGAGTGATTAACTTTTCAGTCTAGGAGCGGAGGTCCCTAGGACCAACAAGGGAGAAGAGCAGAGAGCGGGACCCTACCCAGAGAAGCAGTGATGCCTGAAATGGAGACAGAGATGATGATGTGGAGCTATGGAGCAGCTGGAGACTCTAGACCCAGAGAGGGAGAGTGACTGTGTTGAAGACCTTTGGGGCACGGGGGAAGGATTGCATGGAGGGGATTGTAACCATGGCAATGAGACGATATACGATAGAATGAATGTAAAACTAATGTTCTCCCATGTAAACTGTCACATAATTCACAATAAATCATTAAAAAAAAAATGAGAACCAATAAGAGTAAGCTCTGAGTTTTCAGCATAAATCATGCAGGTGAGAAGACAATGGGATGGCATATACAAAACTCTGAAAGAAAAAAAAAATTGCCAACCAACAATCATATACTCAGCAAAGCTGTCCCTCAAATATGATGATGAAATAAGGACATACCCAGATAAACCGAAATTAAAGGAATTTGTAATAACTAAACCAACTGTGCAAAAAATTGCTAACAGATGGTCTTTGGACTGAGAACCAACAACAGTAAAAAAAAACCCGAAATTAACATACATGACACCACCCAGAACTCAATCCAGATATGTTGTTGGTATGCACCATCTAGTCAGTTCCGACTCGTAGCAAGCCTGCATAGGGTTTCCAAGGAGTGGCTGGTGGGTTTAAATCACTGACCTTGTGGTTGGAAGTCCAGGGCTTATCCTACAGTGCCATACCAGGGCTCCCAGTCCAGATGATTAAAGTAAAACAAACCTATAAGACAAAATATAGGGAACCACAGATATCAATTTATAATGAAATCAACTACAAAGCAAAAAAGGGAAATAGTGTAGGTACTGAATTTCCAACTGGCAAGGAAGTCAAGTAGATTTCAAGATAAAACATACTGTTTCAAATGGTGACAAATTTATAAAAATTAAGAAATTACAGGGAACCTCAAAGAAAATGAACACACTTTCACATCAAAATTTTTTTTAAAAAGAGGAAAATCAGAAAGATTTAATAGACATTAAAACAAAACGCATGAAGAAAATGAAAATGAAACTCAAAAACAAAACTAAGTTTTCAGAAAATTATGTGGAACAAAGAAATCAGTAGCATCACACACATGCAAAAAAATAAATAAATAAAAACAAAAAACCCCAAGAACACAGCAAATGATAGCAATCAATTCATACCTATCAATAATTACACTTAATGAAAATAGATTAAATGCACCAGTCAAGAGATGGATAAGAAAACATGATCCTTAAATATGCCGTTTAAAAGAGACACATCTTAAACACAAGGCAGAAATAGACTAAAAATCAAAGGATGGAAAAATACATCAAGCTAATGGCCATAGAAAATGAGCAGGAATAGCAATTTTAATCTCTGATAAAATAGACTTTAAGGCAAAAACCAGCATAAGAAGGACATTAGCACATGATTAAGGGGTCAGTTGAACAAGAAGACATAACAATAATATGCTCCCAATGAAAAAGTCTCAAGATACATAAATCAAACTGTAACTGAACTGAAGAAAGAAATAGACAACTCTATAATAATAGTAGGAGATTTTAGCATATCACTTTTGATGAATGATGGAACAAATGGAAATAAATTCAACAAAGACACAGAAGAACTAAACAACACAATCAACTAACTTGACCTTATAGACATATACAGAGCACTCAACCCTGCACAATACATATCCTTTTCCAGTGCACATGGAACATTCTCCAGAATAGAACATATGTTAGGCCACAAAGCAAGCCTCAATAAATTAAAAAATATCAAAATACTACAAAGCGTCTTTTCAGATCACAATGCAATCAAATGAGAAATCAACAATAAGAAGCTCAAGGGGGGGGGATCATATACATAGAAATTGAACAACACTGCTAAAAAGGTACTTGGTAATACATCAAATAAAAAATTAAATAAAACAATTATTTGAGTCAAAAGAGAATGAAAATGCTTCTTATCCAACTATTGGGACATAGCAAAAGCACTGCTCAGAGGGCATTTATAGCAATAAATGCACACACACACACAAAGAAAGAACCAAAAGCAACAGCTTAACCCAATATCTTCAAAAATTAGATAAAGAGCAGCAAAGTAAACCTACTGCTACCAAAAGTAAAGAAATAATGAAGGTCCACTACATGGACCCTCTACAAAAAGATACAGGAGATCAAATAAAACAGACAGATGAAAATCCTGGAACTCTGAATTTCAGAAGAAAGGTTATACAAGTGGATTGAGTGCTTGTTGGGAGACGAAGCTGAACAGGGACGGCGAGAGAGACTCACCAATGAATGGCCAGCCAGACTCAGCATGACCATCTTGAACCTTTGTGAGCAGCTTTAGCAACAGAAGGTGGCCTGGTAGAAGGGAGTGACACAGGCGACTGGAAAGCTACTGGAAAAGTTTGATTCCTTCTTTTCCCCCATGCTTCCCTAGTGACCAACAGTGTGGCCAGCTCCCATACTCATCTATTCCAAGCACAGTCCCTGCTCTCAGGGAGTTTGGAGCCACGTGGTTATGAGCCAGGTCTTTGATTTGGTGCCATGGTGCCTGGATTCAAGTGGGGTTGGTTTAGGACCTTCATAACCCACAGAACCCCCAGACCAGCATTTAACCAGTCATTGTGCCCCCATTTGCCATGCCATCCTAACAGACACTGAAACTAGCTCCATCAAGGACCTCTACAAACTACTTCCAGATTGACTTCCCTGAACACAAGTAACACCGAAGCTGATAAGAATTCCTTCTGGGCCAGGAACACCACTATTATATCCTTCCCACACTTACCTTCTGAACTCTTTGGCTTGCAGGAGTCCCCCTGAGTTTTCTCTACTCTGGAGCCAACAGTTGCATTGTTTTGGTTTGGAGTTTGTATTTTTCCTTTTGTTGTTTCTTTGTTTTTATCTATTCTTTCTCTTTCTTCTCTTTCCATTTCCTTGAATTCTATCCTTTGTATTTCTGCTTTTGTTTTTCTTTCTTTTCTTTGGTTTCTCATTTCCTCTCTTCTTATTTTCCTTTTTGATCCTGCTCTCTTTTTCTTTTCATCTCCCCTCTTGTTGGTTTTTCTAAGTTTTTTTTCTTTTTTTAAATCTTCCTTTAATTTCCTTTCTTATTTGTCTCTTCTATAGTTCCATTTCCCTGTCCTGTAAAGATTTAAACCCTCGGAAACCCTGTACAGGGTCGCTATGGGTCAGAACCGACTCAACGGCACTTAGCAACAACAACAACAACTTGTCTTTATAGTTGTTATATGCTTTTATTTCTTTTTTCTCTTTATTATATTTTCATTGCTGGTTTCTTGTTTGTTTATTCTGTTTTGTTTTCTTGTGTATGTGTGTGGGAAGGGTTTTTCTTTCCCACCTGACAGAAGATAGCAACTGTACCAATTCAGCCCGGCCACAACTGTATCCTGTGAAGCTCCACCCACTGGGCAAGAGCCAATACCAGTTCCTTTGCCACTTGATCAAAAATAGACAGCAGTCAACACCAGCCAAATCTACCCTAAACTGAGGTGCACCAACGGTGAATAAGAAGAGTGTACATACTTCCATTCTGTAACTACACTCACAGGAGACAGTTGGTGTGAGCCTAAGAACATGTACACATACAATCATCAATTAAAAGCAAATAAAACAACCTGACAATGCCATACAGACAACATGAAGAAACAAGAGAAAGTGGCTCAAAAAAATGACCAAGATGCAGAGCCAGAAAGTATTTCTGAGGAAGAAAATGTAATGGAACTAACTGAAAAATAATTCAAAAGAATGATATATAGGTACTTTAAAAAGGATTGACAAAAAGATTAAGGACAACACAGAAAAAAGCTTTAGACAAATTCAGGAAAACTCTACAAGAACAAACAGACAAAATTAATGCAAAGTTTGAAATAACACAAAACTTGAAATTGGAAATTCCGAAGATTAATACTAAAATTTCAGAAATGGACACTACATTGAAAGGACAAAGAAGTAGGTTTGAAGCAATGGAAATCAGTATTATTGAACTTGAAAACAGATCTCTCAATACTACTATGCTAGGAGAACAATCAGACAAAAGAATGAAAATATCAGAAGAAAACCTAAGAGTTATGTGGGACACCATGAAAAGGAATAACTTTGGGTGATTGGAATTCCAGTACGGAAAGAGACAATAAAAAGCACAGAGAAAATTGTCGAAGAATTGTTGGAAGAAAACTTCCTTAATATCATGAAAGATGAGAAGATAAGCATATAAGAATCTGAATGAACCCCAAAAAGGATAGATCCCAAAAGGAAATCACCAATACATATCATTATCAAACTCTCCAAAACCAAAGACAAGTAAAGAATCCTGAGGGGAGCTTGGGGAAAACAAGAAGTTACCTATGCATGAACACTTATAAAACTAAGGTCTGATTTATCAATAGAAACCATGGAGACAAGAAGGCAATGAAATGACATATACAAGACTCTGAAATAAACAAAATTGTCAACCAAGAATCATATACCCAGGAAAGCTGTACCTTAAATTAGGACATTTCCTGGTAAATAAAAATTAAAGGAATTTGTACTGACCAGACCAATTTTACAAAAAAAAAAAAAAAAAAAAAATTCTAAGGGATTTCCTTTGAACTGAGAACCACTAACATCAAACAATAACTTGAGATTACTATACATGACAATACCATCCAGAACTCAATCTAGATATAGAAGTACTTAAAGTAAAACAAGGCTACAAGACTGAAAATAGGGAGCCACAGGTATCAATTTATAATGAAGGCAACTACAAAGCAAAAAGAGGGAATAGTATAGATACAGAATTTCTAAATAACAAGGAAGTCAAGTAGATTTCAAGATAAAACAGACTGTTTTAAACAGGGGAAAATTAATAAATTACAGTGTAACCTCAAGAAAATTAATATATCTGCCCATCAAAATTAAAAAGAGGAAAACTGAAAGATTCAGTAAACATTAACACAACAGAAATGAAGATGAAAATGAAAAGAAAACCCATAAAGAAAATGAACTCAGTACAGAAAATGATATGGAATAAAGAAACCAGCAGCACAGTAAAAGAACATATAGCAAAATAACAGCAATCAATTTGCATCTATAGCTAATTATACTGAATGAAAATGCATTAAATGCACCAGTCAAGAGATAGAGCAGAATGGAGAAGAAAATAGAACATTTCAATATACTGTCTATGAGAGACACATAAAAAAAAAATGGGGATAGCCTAAATGCCCATCAACAGAAGAATGGTTAATCGAACTTTGGTACATACACATAATGGAATACTATGCAACATTGAAGAATAAAGATGAATTTGTGACACGCCTCAATTTGGATGAACCTGGAGGACATTATGCTGAGTGAAATTAATGAATCACAAAAGGACACATGTTGTATGAAACCAATGTTGTGGCACTGTGGGTTAATGCACTGTACTGCAAAGTCAGTTTGTACTACAAGGTCAGCAGTTCAAGCTCACCAGTTGCTCCTCGGAAACCCTATTCAGGGTCGCTATGGGTCAGAAATGACTCGAAGGCACTTAATGACAACACAATAATGTAAAAAGTTAAGAAAAGGTTGTTGTTTTTTTTTTTATTTTATTGTGAGGTTTACATGTGAGAACATCAGCTTTACACTCATCCTATCTTATTTTGTTTCATTGCAATGATTACAATCCCCTTCATGCATTATCAAATAACTAAAGGGTATACCACACAGGCCCGCCCCCACCCACCCACCAGCACACAGCCCTTCTCCCTCCCTGAGTCCAGTGTCCCCAGCCGCTCCATCTGTCCACATCATCGTCTCTGTCTCCATCCCTGGCATCACTGCCTGTCTGGGCAGGGTCCCGCTCTCCATTCTTCTCACTTGATGGTCCCAGCGACCTCACTCCTGGATTGCAAAATCAATCACTCCCATCCTTTTGTCAAAAAACATATACCTCTATATTTCCTACCCTCACAGTGAGTCTTGATGGCAATCATGCACTATTGTACCACAAGAATCTTATCCCCATTTCCTTTATTATTTTTTTTACTGGCATAGAATCGGGCTGCGAACCTTAAGGTCAGCGGTTCGAAACTACCAGCCGCTCCGCGGGAGAAAGATGAGGCTTTCTACTCCCGTAAAGATTTACACC
>NW_006409265.1:0-630 GCF_000296735.1 Chrysochloris asiatica | reverse complement strand
CTATTTTACAATAGTAGGCAAGGGAAACTACTAGTAGTAAGACAGTCAAGGATTTTTATATTATTTACCCTCTTCAAGCTATACCTAGATCCCTGTATCCCAAAGCCCTGCTGTTCCAAGGTTGAGTATACATCACTATTTACCTCTGTCCCACTAGGCCATGCAAACCTGTCTCAGTGTTCCCCTAACTATCTTGTTCTTCCGCCTCCTCCCCCCTTCTTATATTGCCCTCCCCAACACCCAAAGTAAGTCCCCCACCCCAACCCCATTGTGGTTACCTTATATTCCATTAGTTCTTCCCTTCATTTAAGACAGTCTGTTTTATCTAGTAATCTACCTGACCTTCTCACCACCTGGATCTCTGTTCCTCTGTGTTTACTTTTTTTCAAATTGTAATGGTTTTGATCATAGACTGATCCCCCAGATCCTCTGTTCTTATAAATGTTATTCTGTCCTTAACTCTTCCATTTGTGGCTGAGTTCAGGTTGATGCTGCCATGTATGTCATTCTGTAGTTGTTGTCTGTTCTTTTTTGATCTCAGTCCACAGAACTTCCTTTAGGATGCTTTTCATAGCAGGGTTGGCTTTGGCAAAATCCCTTAGCTTCTGTTTATCCTGGAATGTTTTGATT
>NW_006409264.1:113470-114392 GCF_000296735.1 Chrysochloris asiatica | reverse complement strand
TCCCAAAGATAATGTTTTATGCTTACCCATCAGTGACATCCAAGTCTACTGTCATTTTTACGTAACTTAAAAATAATAGTTACAATGAAAAAGTCTTTGGTTTTGCAAAATTCTATCATGTGGTCTTTGGAAATTTTCTATCACCAAAGTCTTATTTTCCAATTACTGGTCTTCCTTTTTGTTTCTAACCTTCATATTAAAATCAACAGTACTCATCAATATATTTTAATTGCTATGTTTGATCAATTTCAGACTAAAGAAATGGTAGAATTCTTCAATTTCATCATCACTGACTTTCATGGTTGATGAGTAAATTTGTTTAATATTGTTATTGACTGACATATGAATATTATCTTATAGCAGACATCTTTGTGCTTCAAGACTTTTATTGAAATGTTGCTTTTATGATAAATATGATGCCATTACTCTTGTTTTTGTCATTCAAGGCATAATAAACCATATGATTATCAGATTCAAAATGGACAATATCAGTCCATTTCAACTAATTAGTGCTTACTTTTCTAAGATGGTGGATTTGGTAGACATGCAGTGAGGAGCTCTATCACCAACAACACAGAATATGGGACCAAACAGGCTCAGGGGATGCTAGAAGTCTGAACAACATATAAAGGAATATTTAGAAAATTGAAAGGCTTACAGCTAGGGGAATTTGTATCAGAATTAAGAAATCCTTTGCTTTCTAATTCAAGATGCTCAGCTTCTCCTGTAGCTGCCATTTTGAGAGAGACCAAGTGGGGAAAGGATCAGAACAGCCATGAACGCCTAAAAGAATGATGGAAATACAGGTGTGGATATATATTTTTTCATATCTGTTCATTGATCTCTCACTGTCTGTGTACCTCCATTCTGGTGACCAGAGGGGATGTTTGAGAGAAAGGACACACCAGCCTCACCCCTGGAG
>NW_006409264.1:111548-112041 GCF_000296735.1 Chrysochloris asiatica | reverse complement strand
GAAGAAAAGGAAAACAGGTCTATGAGAGCCAAAATATGACCTTGAATATATCCTACCTGAATTTAGAGATGATCTGAAAAACAGATTTGATACATTAAACACTAAAGAACAAAGACTAGAAGCGTTGTGGGATGACATCAAGAACATCACAGATGAAGAAAGCAAAAAGTCTTTGAGAAGATAATTAAGAAGGTAAAGGTCTAAATGGATGTCAGAAGAGACACTGAAACTTGCTCTCCAGCATAGAGATACTAAAGCAATTGGAAAAAAATGAGAAGGTTCAAGAGCTGAACAGAAAATTTCAAAGATAAGCTCAAGAAGATAAAGCCAAATATTACAACAAGATGTGCAAAGGTCTGGAATCAGAAAACCAAAATGGAAGAACACACTCAACATTTCTCAGGGTGGGGGAACTGAAGAAAAAAGTCAAGCCTCGATTTTCATTATTGAAACATTATCTGGGAAAATTATTGAATGATGCAGTTAGCATCAA
>NW_006409264.1:106566-110209 GCF_000296735.1 Chrysochloris asiatica | reverse complement strand
CTCATACTTTGGACATATTATCAGGAGGGACCAGTCACTGGAGAAGGATATCATATTTTGTAAGGTGGAGGGTCCAAGAAAAATAGGAAGACCCCCAATGAGATGGATCGGCCAAATGGCAGCATCAATGGATTCAAGCATGGCAACAGTAGTGAAGTTGGCCCAGGATCAGGCAGTGTTTTGTTCTGCTGTGCATACAGTTGCTATGGGTAGGTACTGACTCAATGGCACCTAAGAACAACAACATATTGGTTTTTATATATTCCATTTCCTTTTTGACAAGTTATGATTTTCTTAGTTCCATGCTACATGCACTCCATGTTCTGATATTTCATGGATATTTGCAGGTCCTTATCTTCAATTTAAATTGTGTCAATGAAGATCCCTAAAGCTTTCCTCCACTTGCATCATCATCGTCATGTCTTCTTTAGAAAATTTCTTCCCTGTCATAATCGAATGTCTTCCCATTTGTGTGACCCATATCCTCGCACTTTATCTGGAAATATTCTGGTTCTATCCATAATATATTCATGGTCTGGATCTTCCTGTGGCAATAATCTGTTACTATTCATAGGTTTTCAGTAACTAAACATGTAGAAGTAGTTTTCTCTCTTTCTTCCTTGTTTGTCTTATTCTGGTAGTTCATCTGAAACCTGTCAAAACCTGTGTCACCTAGTTTGTATTTAAAACACTGGTTACATAGTTTCCAGCATCAAAGCAACCAGCAAATCATCACAGTATGACAAATTAAGAGATGATTGATAAATGTGTATTTTACTTCAATTAATCATTCTTCATATGGATATTATCTATTTCTTAATTCATTCTAATCTTACTATCTGTAGTTTTTGTAATCCTATTTCTAACTTTTATTCATTGTGGATTATTTCCTTTACTAGTATGCAGATTTAGAACCCATATTTTGTTAGTCTTCATCAGGAAAAAAAAAATGCTTTTAATGATAATTGTTGTATGTAGGAAGCTATAAATTGTAGGATTTAGATTTCAAAAAATATATATTATTTCAGTGGTTTCGTAAAAATCTGCCTTGAAGAAGAATAGAAGCGTTTCCATGAAATTTAAACCAGGTATCTATTTTATCTCAGTTTTAAACATTCTTGTTTTATGAGTTCTTTTTGATATTTTACATGCCCCAGTTCTACAGTTTCTCACCGTATCAGAAATTACATTGGTATTCCTTTACAGAAGAGCGAAATTCTTAGATTTACAAGTAAACACACAAATTACATTTGAAAAGTATTCTACTATGCACACTGAAAGAAAGCATACTAGTAAATTTATAAGTAAACATTATTTTGCTGTGGTTAAGTGCCATTTCATTGGTTCTGACCCATATTGACCACACATAGGATTTCTGAGGAGTGACTTGTGGGGTTTGAACCATGAAACTTGCAGATAGCAGTCCAGTGAATATCCTAAAGTGCCACACCAGGACTCCAAGTAATCTTATACATCAAAAATATACTAAGACATCTTTTGGAAAGTAAATGAGTTTCATTATTTGTTTTTAAAAAGGGGGGACTGGAGAAAGTAGAGTGGCACTACTTTTTGGAATGAAGCATTAAGTCTTAAGGGTTTATTTGCTTTTTAGTTGAGATTACTGTTCAATATATCAAAAATATTTTGATTATGGGTATATTGATTTTCCTCATCCTTCACCTCATGTTTTATGTCCAAATAAACACTTGCATAATTATTTGTTAGGACATGATAATATCTTCTCAAGTATTATTATTGCTCATCATTATTTTAATAGACACCTGACAGATATGGAAAATGTAACTAGAAGGGAAGGAGAAACTTTCATCCAGATACCAACAAACTACAATTCTAAGCAATTCATGAATGAATACATTCTGTAGATAGTATTAGCTTAGTTATTTGTTGATTGTATCAAACACTTGAAGAATTATCTTCAGTCTCAACGTTTTTGTCAACAGGTCAGTATAACCCACTACACTACTACAAAGCTACAAGATAAACTTCTTTAGTTTCCCATTTTGTCTGAAAAGTTCCTGGGAAAAACAGTTTTTTTCTAGGCTTTCAGGGTTAATGTGTCCTCTATGATTTACAGAACAGTCACATTTTGTTTTGCAGAAAATGACATTGGTTGAAATAATAGTTTTATGTGCACAAATCTATTCCAGGTTGGGGAGTTTCAGAGCTCACATTTAAGAGAGAGACTTTAACAAAGAAATTAGCTCTTATCTCAAATGTTGTGTGGTAATATCCTAAAAAGAATTGAAAACAACAAAAGACTTGAACTTCTTCATGCTTGAATCAACAATCTGTATTATCAAACAATTAGAAAAAAAAAAAAAAAACACATAGATGCACCTTGCTTTTATTTTTTCCTTTATTTATCTATTTTTAAGTTACTTTTTTTGTCTTGCTGACAGAAACACTGATTAGATATCAGGAGAGGTTTATTGAACCTTGTATTTTGTTATTTGTCAATTCCTTAATTTCAACAGAAGAATGATAACTCTTTTAGCTCATTCACTTGGATTTCAATTGTAAACTAAAGTGAGCATCAATCACCCCTCCTATAATACTCTCTACACTGCTGGGTTCAAAAATGAATTTCATTGGTGACAGTACTCAAACATCATACTCACTGTGGGAGGGGGGGAGGTTATTAGAGAAGTTATTATATTACAGTTCAGGTTCAGAAATATTCAGGGCAAAGTCCTTCCAGTCAGGACAATCTCTCCTCAGTTGTACGTACTGGGAGGCCTCTTCTCTGCCTGGTCAATGTTAAAAAGCCCTTTTAGGATTTCTGGTAAACTCTCAAAGTTCACAACACACTATCATAAGTCTCCGCTTCCTGGCACTCATCTCTAGTTTCAACAGTCAGCAAACCTAGTTCCCCTAATTAAGTGCCTGGAAGCACCCCATTCTGCAAGCACCCTATCTGCCCAAACTCGTTTAGCTCTATTTGCTCCATTTGCTGAAAAGCCCACAACTCTGTCTTAAGCTCAGGCTCTAGGTTATGTTGCTGTTTAGTCCTTTCCCTGTGTCACAGCTTTCCCTGAATTAGGAACATTCAATGCACAGAGATCTTGGAGTCCAAAGAATGCACTCCACTCCTGGTTCTTCTTCCTTAATGGTAGTTAGATCCCACCTTCCCTATTTCTGAGATAGCTCTTTTATATAAATTAGAGGATTTGTTGTTGTTGTTTAGTGCTTTTGAGTCAGTTTCGACTCATAACAATCTTGTATAGTGTTTCTGAATAGCAGTGGATTTGAACCACTGACCTTATGGTTCAAACTGACTTATGGTCGAGTGTGTATCATACAATGCCATACCAGAACCCCCACAATTATAGCTAACACTGTTAATAATCATTCACAACTGAAGTATATAGTCTGTCTTTGTCTTCCTCCACTTTGTCTTACACAGACCCACAAGGAATAAAGTCTTTTGCTGTGAGTTAAAACACTTGGCCAAAAGAAATAGTAAATAATTTACTTCTCTGAAAAAAATTATTAAATTATTTTATTGTCTAACAAAAATTGTTCTCCTGAAACAATTAAAAAGTTGGATAGTTTTTAAGAGAATTCAAATTCTCATTCTTTGTAGCACTTGATTAAGAATTGAGTGCAATCCTAAGAAAAGTAA
>NW_006409264.1:103788-105926 GCF_000296735.1 Chrysochloris asiatica | reverse complement strand
TGATAGCTGATCCAAGAAGAATGAAGTCCTTGACAACTAGCTGCCCTTCATATGATTTCCAAGGAATAGCTGGTGGGTTTATTGTTGACCTTATGGTTAGCAGTTCAGTGCTTATCCTACAGCACTGCACCAGAATCCTACTATGTATTGTTTTGCCATCTTTGTTTTTGTTGATAAGCACACCAGGACTCCCCTACTATAGATTAGGTCATAGTATTAAAATATTCTTGATTTTATTTTTAAGTTACTAGGTATAATTATATTCAGTGTCTCTTTTCCTCAGTGATTCAATAAATGAGATAAGGATACTAGAAACACAACCTTTCAAAATCTTTCCAAATGTATTTATTTATTTTTACTTCGTAGAATAGTTCATAACTTTTTATAAATTTGTATTTTCAGGTAGTAAGGATTTTTCAGATATACTTTTTTTTTCCATTCACTTCCCCCAGTAGTCTTCCTTGAATGAAAAATTGCTTCAACTTTGGTTAGTGGGGACCTCCTATTGAATGTCTTCTGTGCATTTTCAATATGGCCCCATTTATGTTTGAAAGATTTATTGCTTTTATGCAAAAATAAATTGCTCTAGATTCACCTTGTGCCTTTCAAACACAGAGACACAGTTAACCATTTATTATAAAGAGTTTGGTTCTTTTCTGAGGGGAAACAAAAGGATTTCAAAGAATCTATGCAGTAGAATGAACTTTATTGTTTTCACTATCAGGCCATTTCTGTGAATAGACATTGTAAAATATACCACTTAATTGATACATTTTATAAATGCATTCATTTATTTATATTTTCAATCCAGTTCTGTGGTCTATAAATTCTGAAATATAAATATCTTATTATTTTATATTGAAAATCTAGATTCCAAACAAAATTATCAGAGTTGCACTTATTTTAACTTTTTTTAAAAGTTTTTTTTTGTGTGTGTGTGTGTGAATTGAGTGATAGTTTACATGGGAGAATATCAGTTTACCACTCATTATTTCATTGCAATAATTACAATCCCCTCCATGTATCACCATTCAATAGTATTTTCTTCTGTCCCTCTGTTTTTTGTTTGTTTGTTTGTTTTTGGATGTACACAAAGACATTCAGGAATATATAATCATTTAAATAGCCAAAGGGAACATTTTGCAAGTCTACCTCCTGGCTGCTAGCACACAGTCTTTCTCGTCCCATGAGTCTAGAGTCCTCATCTGCTCTATCTATGTCATCATCTCTGCCTCCATCTCTGGTGTTGTTGCTACATTGGATAGGGAATATAAGATTAACTACTCTCCCTTTTATGTTACAAAACTTCTACCATAATAATTGTGATGATTGCAATAGTCACAATAACAGTTACTCACTATTGAATCATAAGAAACTTATCCCTATCTCTAGACATGAGGGAAACTATTCAGTGAGGATTCAACCTTTCCCTGCACACTCTGAAATTAAACTCTCTCTTGAAAACTTGTAAGCCAGTCACTTCTTGACTTTATTCTCACTGTCTTAGGTAGCCAATTTCTAAGTTGCCCATCCATATCAACCCTGTGTACAGAGAAGACGGGAATGATCCTTGATGTGATATCTTCCCACTCAGTTGGTATTTTGAGCTACTACTTCCTTAAGTATAGGTAAAGTTCATCAAATTGTACCAATGTACATTTGTTTTATCAATTTATTTATTTATTTAATCTTCTTCTAGCCAATTTCTGATCAGCAAGATATTGAAACTAGTACAAATGGGAACTATCTGCAAATTTGGTCATTTTTCTGCGTCTCCATTCACTTCATATCACCTGGATGCTTCACTCTCAGTTCTATCCCTCCATGACTATATCATTGTCCATGGGCCCAGGAGTCCCCAGGTCTCACCATATTTTGGAACAATCACTCCTTTTTCTACTCTCTCTCATGTTAAGGTCTACAGCAGTTTATGGAAAGTGGCTGAACCCAGCCCATATCTTCATGGATGCTTTTCCCCTACTACCATTCACCTGGACACCAATGTAGTTGCCAGCAAACTTACATACCTGCTTGTGTATTTCATTTGACTCAGTCATACAAGGGGGTTCATCCTGAAGGGACGTGATTGTTTTCCTTGATGGTGCTCCAGTGAACAACTTGTTTGTTTTTGTAGTAGA
>NW_006409264.1:101777-102526 GCF_000296735.1 Chrysochloris asiatica | reverse complement strand
AGACAAAGGCAGACAAGGAAGAAACAGAGATGAACTACTTCCTAAATTTTAAAGACTGTGGGACCTTCATTAGCTGATGGGGCACAACTCAAAGTGAAGAGAAACAGCAGTAAACATCCATTGAAAATCAGAAGATGGAATGTACAAAATATGAATCTGGGAAAATTGGAGGTTGTCAAAAATGAACTGGAATGCATAAACATCGATATCTAAGGCATTCGAGAGCAGAATGTACTGTTGTTTGCTATTTTGAATCTGACAACTACATTGTTTACTATGCCAAGAATGACGAATTGAAGAGGAATGGTATTGCATTCGTTGTCAAAAATAATATATCCAGATCAATCATGAGGTACAATGCTGTTTGTGATAGGATAATATCCATGCATCTTCAGGGAAGCCCAATTAATACCACGATTATTCAAATTTACTCACCAACCACTAAAGTCAATGAGGATGAAATAAAAGAATTCTATGAACTTCTTCTATCTGAAATTGATAAGACATGCAATCAAGATGTATTGATCAGTACTGGTGATTGGAATGCAAAAGTTGGAAGCAAAGAGGAAGGAGTAATAGTTGGAAAATATGGCCTTGGTGATAGAAATGATGCTGGAGAACACATGATAGAATTCTGCAAAATCAATGATTTGTTCATTTCAAATACTTTCTTTAGAAATCATAAAAGATTACTATACACATGGATCTCACCAGATGGAATACATAGAAATAAAATTGACTACAACTGC
>NW_006409264.1:71377-72628 GCF_000296735.1 Chrysochloris asiatica | reverse complement strand
TCTATGTATAGGATCATATCATCTGCAAATTGAGAGAGTTTTACTTTCTCTTAACTAATTTGGATGCCTTTAATTGCTCTATCTTTCCTTATAGCTTTGGCTAAGAATCCCAAAACAATATTAAATAGCAGTGTTGATAAAGGGCATCCTTGTCTGGTACCTACTCACAAGGGGAATATTTTCAGTTTCTCTCCATTGAGAGAGAGATGGCTTTTGTTTTGGTATGTTGTTATGAAGTTCCTTCAAATCAGTTCCCACCCATAGTGACCCTGTATAGGGTTTTTGAGGCACAGCTGGTGATCTTGAACCACCAACCTTGTAGTTCAAACTGCTTTGCAGTGTGGCATATTAACCCATAGCACCACATCAAGACTCCTTCGCTCTTAATTATGTGGATGAATTTCCCTAAAATTCCAACTTTGTTGAGTGTTTTTATCAGGAATTTTTTTTATCCCATGGGCTTTACTCCATTTGTGTCATCACAGTCAACACTACTTTGAGGAGGCAGCTCCTCCCCAGTCACATTTTGAGTGCCTTTCAACCTGAGGGGCTCATTTTCTGGCACTATATCTGACAGTGTTTCTCTGCTACTCATAAGGTTTTCAGTGACTAAATATTCAGAAATAGTTTGTCAATCCTTCTTCCTAGTCTGTCTTTGTCTGGAAGCTCAACTGAAACTTGTCCACCATGGATGACCCTGCTGGTATTTAAAATACCGGTGACAAAGCTTTCAGAATCACAGCAACTCACAAGCCACTACAGTATGACAAACTGATAGATGAGTGGTGGAAGATGAACATGGAAACATTCAAGTAAGGACCTTAAGAAAAGATACCCATACTAAAAGAAAAAAATCTTTGTTGACTACAGGGGCTGGGAGGGAGGTTACAGTAAAGCAAAGGTTAGGGGATAGACAAATTGGTTTTTTTTGGAGACAGTACTTAAGAAGGGGTATGGGAATGGTAGAACAATGTAGACAAGTGTTGCAGACCGTGCAGAGGTTCTAGGCCCTATAGGCCCGAGTGTAACAGATCTAGCCACTTGGCAGTTAATAGCAAAAATGGTTTTTCATCTTAGTGTTCAGTTATATTTATTTAATTCCAAACATGAGCCCTTAATGTCCACAGATAAATGTGATATTTTCCTAAAAGCCCAGACTGTAAAAGTTGTAAGATCAAGCATTTCTCCAGAGGATTAACTAAAAATAGCTTAGCTACTTCACAGTTCTTTGTTCTACAGACAAAAATGTCA
>NW_006409264.1:65712-69297 GCF_000296735.1 Chrysochloris asiatica | reverse complement strand
GCGTGGTCACATCAAGGTTCAAACATATCCCTATGTACAGAGTTGATAGGGACTGACAACTTGGACAATGCTACATCAAATGGGAGGGTGTTCTATGAAGGCACAAAGTGGCTGGTTTACAAGTTTTTAAGAAGTAGTTTAGTTTCAAAGTGTTCAGGGGAAGGTAGAATGCCCACGGAATAGTTTTCATCTTGTATAGATGGGTCTGGTGAAAGGAGATGGGGATAATAATATTATGATTCAATAGTGAGTAATTGTTATCATGATTAATTCCAACTGTCACAACTCTAAAGACAGAAGTTTTGTGTCATAAAGTTTTGTCTCTTTATATATATATATAAAGAGAAAGGAAAACAAAGAGAATAGTAGCAAATGCTGTTGAAAGATGATGCATGGAGGGGATTGTAATCATTGCAATGAGATGAAGAATGATAAGACGACTGTAAAACTGATGTTCTTCCATGTAAACCATCACCCGATGAACAATACAAGCTTTAAACAAAACAAAACACAATTTTATGAAGAGAAGAAGGGTATACTGCAAGTTTTAAAATCAGGAAGGCATGCATAGGGGTTTATCCTTTTATTCTACTTATTCTATCTATAGACTGTGGAATTAATAAAGAAGCTGGACATCATTGCATCAGGATTGGAAGATAACTTGTTAATTTACACAAGGGCGTATAATCCAATAAGCAAACTAAGTACTACGTGAGCTTATTTACTTCACTGTAGTGAATGATTTTACATGGATTTTACCACATATGCCATATGTGATAATAGATTAAAATGATATGGTCACTATCTATTATTAATTCTAGGAAATTTGTGATATAACACATAAAAATAAGAGTCCAGATTTTAAAGCAAAGAATATCACAGAATGAGAGAAGGAAGAGAAAGGGCTGGTTGGTCCAAAGTATAGTGAGATATGGGGACTCCTGGGCCCATGGACGAGGGCACAGCCATGGACGGCTAAAGTTGAAAGTGAAGCATCTGGCTGATAGGAAGTGAGGGGAGATACACAAGATCACCCAAACTTGCAGATAGTATCCATTTGACATACCTTCAAAGGCTTTATAATCTGACTTGACTAGAGGAACATTGAAAAAAAAAAAAATGGATAAAAGGAACAAGTGTAAATTGGTAAACTTTGATTAACTTGACCTATACTTGTTGTTGTAGTAGCTCAAAATAGCAGCTGAAAGAGAAGGCATGGTAACATCAAGGATCATTTCTCTCCCCACTGTACACAGGATTGATAAGGACAGGTAATTTAGACATTGGCTACCTAAAATGGGGAGGGGGTCAATAAAGTCAGGAACTGGATGTTACCACATATGGCTGGCTTACAAGTTTTCAAGAGGGAGTTTCATTTCAGAGTGTGCAGGGGAAGGTGGAATCCCCATGGAATAGTTTTCATCTTGGCTAGATGGGTCTGGTGAAAGGAGATGGGGATAAGATTCCTATGATTTAACAGTGAGTAATTATTATTATGACTAATTGTGACTGTCACAACTGTAAAGGTAGAGGTTTTGTAACAAAATGGGGCGGGGGGAATAGTTACTCTAACAGTCCAGGAACAAAGGACTCAAGAACCATGAAGGGAGAAGAGCATGAGCGGTATATGGAACCATATACAGAGAAGCACGGACACCAGAGATGGAGGCAAATATGTTGACATGTAGAGAGAGTGCAGTTGAGGATTCTAGACTCATGGAAAGAGAAGGGTTGTATGCTGGCAGCAGGAGCCAGGCCTGCAGAATCTGCTCTTTGGTTGTTTAAATGATTATATATTTCTGAATATTTTTAATCCATCCCCCACCCCCAAAAAAACAACAACAAAAAGAAAACAACAACAGAGGTAATAGAGCAAATACTGTTGGATGATGATGCATTGAGGGGATTGTAATTATTGCAAATAAATGAAATATGATAGAATCACTGTAAAACCAATGTTCTCTCATGTAAACTATCATTCAATTCACAATAAAAACTTTAAAAATGAAAAGAATATGACAAAAACCTTAGGAAATAATAGACTATAATTAGCAAAAATCCTTTAATTACTGCTATATGACCTTGAAATTGTGATGTTTTTAAGTTTCAATGTGATATTAATTTTTGTCTCCACTCTATGTAATTGCATATCTAGAAAAGAAAATGATATATTTCCCAAATAATGCTTTATATTTGTGTTTGTTAGAGAGAGAGAGAAAGAAACACACACACACACACAAAACAAACAAACAAACAACAAAACATAGCTTGGCATTTGATTACATCTATTGCATATATATGGATTGTGATGACTTGGAGAACACACTTAGTGTCATCAGAAAAAAAATGCTATCGCATTTCTTATAGTTACAATAGTGGATTTGTCTTAGTAATTTATATCTTATTAATCTCTCTGCTCTCCATGGTACCTGTAAGATGTATACATGATAAGAATAAACTTTAGATAAATATGGTTTTTGACAATGCAAATATTCACTTTTGTAATGTAAACATTACCAAGATCAGATAAAAAGGTTCCCTTAGAAAGAAAACCTTTTTTTTTTTTTTTTTTTTTTCCCCATCATGGCCAGTGAGAAGTTAATTTTTTGGAGGATCCTGCTCTATTAAATTTGACTTTAACATGAGCAATTTAAATGAGAAAACACATGAAAGTAAAGAGTGCTTTTTTGTGCATGATCGAAACAGATATGATTGCTATGTCATAATATTTCTCCTCAGCACCAACATTGAGAAGCATAAACTTTTAATTCCTAGTAAGGCTACTAATAATTTCTTGAAGTGAGTCTTTAGTACACATTAAGCTTTGATCAAATAAATTTCCTTCTTTCAACTGCAAGAACACACTTTAATTAGCAGATCCTTGACTAGAACTAGTTTTTAATATGTGGAGACAGATTAACAACAAATATGATATGAGTTAGTATCTATCTAGGTACTGCCAATATATATATTTTTCATTCTCTTAAGACGAGAAGTTTTCAGATCAAATCTCAAAAGGTGATTAAACAATTTACCTTAAATGTATAGGATAAGAATATAAGGGGTAGAGAAATATTTGCTCTACCTACAGCTTTTTTCAGTTAGGAGGTGGTTTAAATAAAATAAATTACATCTAGAAAGTGTGAAACTGAAGTTGTCATTTAGCTTCTAAATCAAAATTGTTTATTTTTCATGTCAAGAATTTTGATTCCCTTGGAACAAGGCTGATTTATGCCAAAATATTTCATGTGACATAACACTAATCTGAACTGTTTGGTATCATTGCTAACAAGATTTATGGTATGTAATCAAAGAAAGGTCACTAGATAATTGAGACAAAATAAGAAAAGTGTTTTGAGTGAAATATATAAATAATGTAAGAAAAAACTTTGAAGATTAATAATCTATACAGCAGTTTGTATTCAGCATATATTGGACCAATTATTTAATATCCTGATGGCTCTAGCAGTCAATGCTCTCACATACAACCTAGAAACATTCTGAGATAGATGTTATAAGTTAAATTTTGTGCTTAGTATTATTCAAGGCATATTTTGAACATATAAATTAATTTTAATTAAAAAG
>NW_006409264.1:62280-65612 GCF_000296735.1 Chrysochloris asiatica | reverse complement strand
TTTTTTATGTGATAATTATTCATCAGCCATTGCCTGTGTGCATATGGTATGCATCATTGAATATAAAGAAGCAATTATCTCCTTTGACCTTGAGCATCAATGTTAAAACAAGGAGGGAATGATATGTTAAATATTGAATTGAGGCTATCATCTACCACTGTATTTGAAAAGGAAAAGTTCCATATATTTTTCCAATTATGAAATTCATCATTCTGCAACTGGTTGTGTGTCAGAGAACATGTACCCCTATTAATTAAAGGAGAGGAACGTGCTGTAGGATAAGCCCTGGACTTTAAGGTTGGTTTGAGCCATAAGGTCAGTGGTTCAAACTCACCAACATCTCTTCAGAAAACCCTATACAGGGTCACTATGGGTCAGAACTGACTATATGGCTCTTAACAACAACAATAATATAGATAGAAAAATAATGTAGTTTAGGTAATATATAAAATTGAAGGAAATATGGATAATTTAGTGGGAAATTAAACAAAACGTGTAACTAAAAAAACAAGAAAAGAAAAAAGAGGTTTCCTTCTTGAAACCTTGTAAGCCAGTCACTTTGTGCCTTTATCGCCCCCTCATTTTAGGTAGCCAATGTCTAAATTGCCCATCCCTATCTACCATGTATACATAGAGGATACTTGATACTTGATGTAACCACGCCCTCCTTCTATGTTGGTGTTTTGAGCTGTCGGGTCAGCAGTTTAAAACTACCAGCTGTTCCTCGGGAGAAAGATGAGGCTTTCTGCACCCATATAGATTTACAGTCTTGGAAACCCTGTACAGGGTCACTATGAGTCAGAACCGACTACACGGTACATTACAACATTACAACAACCTCCATGAGGATAGGTATGGGACAGACACATCATAGTTCAGGTGTTGGGGAGGGTGATACCATTATTTTTGATGCTTTTTATAATATTTTTCCTCTGAGAGACTGAATATACAAATGGACATTGACCAAACCATACATAAAACAGAATTGTAACACACGCATTTTCCAGGAACACTCCTCTGAAACAATTGACCTCAGCCAGTCAGAGTTTAGTTATTAATAGCCAGTTTATCTAATGTTTGCCCTTTTATCCAACAAAGAACAAATCAGAAAAATTCAGTCTCCCTAGAGCAGTTCCATAAGATGGCTTACTTTTAGTTAACTCACCTCTAGCTTCCCAACAACTTCAAATCAGAGAATACATGAAGGCATTCATTTTTTCACTATAGTTTCCACACTTCTCTGTTTACCTTTGTGACTCTAACAAATGAAAGTGTATATCTTAACTTTCTTACTATTAATGTTGTTGTTAAGTGCCATAGAGTCAGTTTCAACTGTTTGTTGGAACAGAAAGCCTCATTTTTCTCCCCTGGAGTGGCTGGTGGGCTAGCCAATGTTGTGGTTCGAAACCCATTGCTTATCTTGCAGAACCACTGTGCTCCTATTTATTGAACAAACTCTCAATAAATAATCTCAGCTTGTGTTCATTTAGGTGAATTTTCTTTAATTTTCACACTTAAAATCTTCATGAACTATATAATTATCTTCAGTTGGCCATTATTGTTGTTGTTAAGTGATGTCCAGTCGTTTCCAATGCATAGCAATCCTGTATAGGGTTCCTGAAAAGCAGCTGGTGAGCTTGAACCACCAACCTTGTGGTTCAAACCAACTTTGCAATTCTAACTGACTTTGCAGTCCAAAGTATTAACCCACATAGTCATACTATAATTACAACAGTGGTTTTATTGTCATTGTTGAAGTGTTGTCCCTAGAATGATGCTCTTTTCCTTCCAAACACCCTACACAAAAGAAGTTAGAGGGACAAGAGGCAGAAGAAAGTGAAAAAAAAAAAAAAAAAAAAAAGATTTATTAAGCACAGATGTCCTAACAGAGAGGTAGTGATTGACATCTACCTAGTGAGAGAAGTGGAGGTGTACAACTGAATAAAATTAGGATTATTTTGTATCTATCCGTTTGCCAGGGGAGTGGGCTGTATTCCTGGTTCGAGTACCCAAGGAGCCAGTCTGGGAAATTGGTCCATATATTGTTGTCTTGAGTCTTGCTTTTCATATTTCTGCTAATTTGTTTTTATTTAGGATTGAGTGAAAGTTTACAGGGCAGATCATCAGTTTTATAGTTTCATTACAATGATTACAATCCCCTCCATGCACCATCAGTTAACAGCATTTCTCTCTATTCACTTTAGCTCTTTTTACAAAAACAAACAAAGAAACAAAAACATTCAGGCACATATAATACTTTATACAACCAAGGGGCACATTCTGCAAGTCTGTCTTGTGGCCTCTCTCTCTTAGTCTCTCTCTTCCCATGAATATAGAGTCCTCAGCTGCTCCCTATCTCCATATCCCCATCTCTGCCTCCATCTGTGGTATCGCTGCTTCTCTGGATAAATTCCTGCATTCCATCTGTGCTCTTCTGCCTTGATGGTCCTAGGGTCCTTTTTTTTTTTTCCTGGATTTTAAGATTAACTGCTCCCCATTTTTGCTACAAAACTTCTACCTTTACAATTGTGACAGTTTCAATTAGTCATAATAACAATTACTCTCTATTGTGGGGATAGTGTTGATACTTGATGTAAAGACTCCTTCCCTTTTTGTTGGTATTTAGAGTTACTACTCCATGAGTATAGGTCAAGTTCATCAAATTGTAGCAATTTACTCTAGTTTCCTTTATTTGCATTGTTCTATTTTTATTTTATTTTTTTTTTATTTTTCTTTTGTTGGGTTTTTTTTTTTTTTTTATTTTAATCTTCCTCTAGTCGAGTTCAGCAACAGTAGTGAGGTTGGCCCAGGATAGATTATTGTTTCGTTCTGCTGTGCATAAGGTCGCTATGAGTCAGTGCCGACTCGATGGCAGCTAACAACTACAAGTTGAGTTCTGATTATCAAGCCATCAAGGCTCAGTCAAATGGGTCGTATCTGCAACTTTGTGTGTTGCTGTGGGCCTCCTCTCACTTCACTTCTCTGGATGCTTCATTCTCAGCTATAGCCTTCTATGGCTATGTCCTGGTCCATAGGCTGAGGTGTCCCCATGTCTCATCACACTTTGGACCAACCAGCCCTTCCTCTTCTCTTTCTCATCTCCAGGTCAATGGGAGTCTGTGGAACGTGGTTGAACTCAGCCCATTTCTTCATTGTTGTCTTTCCCCTCTTCCACTCACCAGGAGACCAATGTGGTCATCAGCAAGCTTACTTGCCTGCCTGCTCATGTGTTCCCTTTGAGCTTCAGTCTTGGAGGGGCATTTGTCTTGAAGGAATTGATTACTTGCATTCATGGCTTCCTGGAGAACAACTTGCTTATTCTTTTTTTTTTT
>NW_006409264.1:60428-61785 GCF_000296735.1 Chrysochloris asiatica | reverse complement strand
TGGATACTACTCAGTGGAGATTCTACCTTCCTCCATGCCCTCTGGATCTAGGTTCCCTCTTGAAACTTGCTTTTTCTTGTAGTAGCCAGCCACACTGTCATTTTTGTTTTGGGGTTTTTCCTGAGGATCTTTTTGTGAAGATGTATCTCTGTCACTCTAGCTGGTCCAGGCTGGTCTGCGTGTCCTTTCTAGTGGGAATGTCCCCATCAGAATGTTCTGGATGGAGCTCAGGATTAGATTTCAGTTTATTTTTTATTTATTTTTTAAATGTCAATCTTTAATACATTAAAAGAAAATGTTACAGCATATCCTATAACACATAGAGAGAAGGGTATGAAACTGAAGACTTGTAGGGCACCAATGTTTCAGGAAGGGCAAAGGTGCTGGTTCTCTGGGTGAGGAGGTGCAGACTCTGCTACCCAATGTGGTGTAGCTGGTTTCAGATGGGATCTGAGATATGCTTTTCCTCAGGATTTGTCAGCTGTCTTCAGTTTCCAGGGAAGAGAAGGCCTGACACAGGTCTTGGTGGCCACCAGAACCAGGTTTATGAGAGAGAGTTCAGGGCTGAAGAGAGGCAGGAGCTCAGCATGAAAGCCCTGCTCCTGAAGGTAGAGCAGCAGATTCAGCAGAATTAGCATCTTCACCAGTGCAGCGAGCAGTAAGGCCAGGCTGAAAAAGGCTATCACTCAGTGCTCCTGGGCCTGGTGGGCCTGAAGGGCAGCTGGATCCAGGGGCAGCTGGGGATCCAGTGCCACTTGCTGCAGTCTCCTCGGCACATATCTGTGGATTCCTCTTTTCTTTCTCGAGAGCCTGTAGGAGCTCCTTGTCCAGGTGCTGGACTCTCTCTAGTAGTCTTTGATCCCCTTCAATGCTCTTTACCAACAGTCCCAGCCCCAGAGACATGAAGTGGGAAAGATGGACCTGGCCTGAGCCCATGTCCACAATCTGGGTGCAGCCTGTGAGATCACCGAGCTTCTTCACCAACTCTCTAAGCCTCTGGATCTCATGCTGCTTCTTGGACCTGACATATTTCTGGAACAAAGAAGCCAATTGGGAGCTCTGACTAGAGTTCTCCAGGAACTCTGAAGGAGTCTGGAACCCAGGTATTCATGTAGAAGTCAAGGCAAAGGCTGTGGACTTGGCCAGCAGAGTGAGTGGCCACACTGACCTGTGCCTGACCACCTCCCTTTCTCAAGGTATCCTGAGTAGCAGTGTGGCCAGCTGTGGTGGGATTAGGCTATCTAGTGCTTCCTGCCATGAGCAAGGGAGTGTGCTCCACAGGTTTTCTTTGAGGTTCTACCTTATATTTGAGGTTACCTTATATTCCATTAATTTTCCCCTCCATTTAGTGCAGTCT
>NW_006409264.1:56468-59518 GCF_000296735.1 Chrysochloris asiatica | reverse complement strand
TCTTTCAGTGTATTATCTATGTCTGATATTCTGGTATCGATCATTTGGGCTTCTTTCTGTAGGTTTTTAATTGTTTCCAATGCTGTGTTTATGTTACTTGATTGTTCCTGTAGCACTTACCTGACTTCTTCCTTAATTTTTGCAACTCCACTTTAAAGTGTTTTGAAACACTTTATAATCAATTTTCTGAAATTCCTTCTCAGGCATTTTCAAGGCCTGCCCTCCTTCCAGAATGTAGAGCAAGTCTACCTCTCAGTCATTTGTCTCAGACATTTTATCTTGTTTCTGGATATGTGCTGATATGGTTATTTGCCTTTGTTTCTTGGACATATTTAGTGTTTATCTGTGGCCTTAATACTTAATTGAGTGTGTGTTATGGGAATTTTTATGCTTTCTGATTGCCTCCAGGTAGATGTGATCAAGATGTGGCCTTCCCTTTTCACTCTTCTTATTGCCTAACTCAGAATAACTTTCATAAGTGTTTTGGTCCTATCTGGTATATGGCAGTTTGTATTCGTTCTTGCCTGGATTTTGGTGTTTTATAGGTTGTGGTTGTAGCTTGACTATACGGCAGCAGTTGTTGTCTCTTCTTGTGTATATAGGGAGAGAAAGAGTCTCCCAAAGGTAGAGATAGAAGGGGGAACATAAAACAGCAAAACAGCAAGAGGAAAAAAAAAAAATCTGTAGCATAATATGTTGTTGTTGTTGTTAGGTGCCATCGAGTCAACACTGACTCATGGCGACCTTATGCACAGCAAAACAAAACAATGTCCAATCCTGGGCCAACCTCACTATTGTTGCCACACTTGAGTCCATTGATGCTGCTACCTGGCCAATCCATCTTGTTGGGGGTCTTCCTCTTTTTCTCTAACTCTCCATCTTACCAAACATGATATCCTTCTCCAGCATCTGTTCCTTCTTGACAATATGTCCAAAGTATGAGAGACGAAGTTTGGCCATCTTGGCCTCTAAGAAGCATTCTGGCTGCACTTCTTCCAGAACAGATCTATTGGTTTCAATAGCATAATATTAGCATGAATTTAGTATCCTCTTTCAGCTTCTTACCTTCAAAGCAGTAGGATAAATTTCAGGATGCCACTGTTTGTTGTTATGCTATACCTCAGAATTTAATTTAATTTCCTTCCTGCTTTGTTTTTAAACTCTTTCCCTCTTTCCCTTGTTCTGTTGTTTTCTCTATTGAAAAACAATTCAGGGCTGGCTCTTTGCCTGAGAGTATCTGTGTTCATGCGTGGCAGAAGAACCCACCAGTGGTGGCAGTGGGAGATGTTTACTCGCTCATGCACCCCTTCTAGTCACCAGAACAGAGGTGCACAAACTGTGAGTGGCCAATGAACAGATACTAAAAAGAAAATCAGGACAAAGCAAAACCAACAAATTATATAATCCACCTGTGCTCCGAGGTTCCTAGGGTTTAAGTCCATGGTTGGTCTGTTCTCCACTTGGTCTTGCCATTTGGTCTAGCCCAAGTTGTCAACTCCAGGCTGTTGAGCTCGGCAGATTCAAAAGTATGTGATTTCTTTCTTCCTCTACAAATTCCACCAGCTTTAAGCCTTCAAACTTTTAAAATATTCCTACCTATGTGGTTCAGAGTTTTGTCACTCTGCCCTGAACCCATTTCATCTGGTATTCTATGGTATTGCAGAGAGCAAACTTCACTGCACCTCTACCCTAACTGCCACCAAGCTCCACACCAAAGAGATCATGTTTGGTAGGTGGAGGGTCAGATTAAAAGAGGAAAGTCCCAAGAGAAATGGATTTGCCTAAGTGGTAGCATCAGTGTTCTCAAACTTGACAAAAATTGTGAGATTGACCCAGGATCAAGCAGTGTTTTGTTCTGCTGTGCATAGGGTTGCCATGAGTCAGTATTGACTTGATGGCACATAACAACAACAACACATCTTTTTATTTATTTATTTATTTTTGTTGTTGTTATTGTTTGTTCTCCTGGGCTAGGTTCCACTTTCCTGAAGTTTCAGCCAGAATTTAGATATGACTAATTGATAGTCTCTTCCACAGTCTGCCTCAGGTCAAGTTTTGGTTGTTGATTTGAAGCTTTTTCACCATCTCTTTTCACTGATGTAGTCAATTTAATTTGTGTGTTTTCCTTCCAGTGGAATCCATGTATGTAACCACCACTTACCTTTCCGGGTGTCATATAGTGGTAGCATTTGTGTTGCTATAATTCTGTAAATTATGGTATGGATATTTTAAAAAACAACAGGGACTCTGAACATGAATAGGTTTCCCCTTAACGTCCAGACAAAGAGACTAGAAAGAAGGAGATATGTGTTACTTCTGAATATTTAACCACCTTATGAATAGTAGTGGAAGACTGTCAGCACTAGAATATTGAACACTGAAACGTGATGAAATGCATCAAAATATTATCAGATGTACTATCAGAAGATAGCCTCTGTTGTTGGAAGGAAGTTAAAACACTACTAAAAAAGGTTTGACTCCTCATAGTAGAAGAGATTGTGAGGATGCAAATGAAATAAGCCTTGGTACTTTTAATTGCTGATGGGGCACAACTTAAAATGAAGAGAAACAATTATAAACATCCATTAATAATAGGAATATAGAATGTACAAAATATGAATTTTTGTACAAAATATGAGATTTTGTGCAAAATATTAATGCCACAGAGGAAGGATCAATATGGAAAACATGAACTTGGTGAAAGAAACAATGCTGGATATTACATGATAAAATTTAGCAAGACCAATGACTTATTCACTGAAAATATCTTTTTAAAACAAAGGATGACTATACACAGAGATTCATGAGATAGAGTACACAGAAATCAAATTGATTACGTCTATGGAAATAAGCGATGGAAAAGCTCCGTATCATCAGCCACAAGCAAGCCAAAGGGCAGATTATAGAGCAGATCATCAATTGCCTAAATGAAAGTTCAGGCTGAAGTTGAATAAAACTAAAATAATTCACAAGAGTCAAAATATGACGTTAAGCATATGCCACCTTAATTGAGAGATATACAGAAGAACAGATTTTTTGCATTAGACACT
>NW_006409264.1:54064-54892 GCF_000296735.1 Chrysochloris asiatica | reverse complement strand
GGGGGGGCGGGAGGGGGTCCTTCCTCTTTTTTTCTGACACTCGACCTTACCAAACATGATATCCTTCTCCAGCAACTGGTCCCTCTTGACAATATGTCCAAAGTATGAGAGACGAAGTTTGGCCATATTTGCCTTTAAGGAGCACTCTGGCTGCACTTCTTCCAAAACGGATCTATTGGTTCTTTTGACAGCCCATGGAACTTTCAATATTCTCCTCCAACACCATATGTCAAAGGCACCAATTCTTCTACAGTCTTCCTTATTCACTGTCCAGCTTTCTCATGCATATGAGGTTATTGAAAATACCTAAGTCCTCAAGTTTACGTCTTTGCTCTTCAATACTTTAAAAAGGTCTTGTGCAGCAGATTTGCCTAAAGCAATACATCATTTGATTTCTTGACTGCTGCTTCCATGACTGTTGACAGTTGATCCAAGAAGAATGAAGTTCTTGACAACCCCAATCTTTTCTCTGTTGATAAGGATGTTTTTTATTAGTCCAGTGGTAAGGATTTTTGTTTTGTTTTTTTACATTAAGATATAATCAATAAAAAAGGTTGTGCTCTTTGATTTCCATCAGTAAATGTTTTAAGTCCTCTTCACTTTCAGCAAGCATGGTTGTATGATATGTATATTGCAGGTTGTTAATGAGTCTTCCTCCAATCCTGATGCCCTGTTTTTCTTCAAAGAACCCAGCTTCTCAGATTATTTGCTCAGCATATAGGTTGAATAAGTATGCTGAAAGAATACACCTTGGCCAACACCTTTCTTAACTTTGAAACATTCACTGTTCCCATGTTCTGTTCGTTCTGTTCGATCAACTGCCTCTGG
>NW_006409264.1:52551-53147 GCF_000296735.1 Chrysochloris asiatica | reverse complement strand
TGATGTCATCCCACAACTCTTCTGGTCTTTGGCCTTTAGTGTTTAATGTGTCAAATTTGTCCTTCAGATGATCTCTAAATTTAGGTGGGATATATTCAAGGTCATATTTTGGCTCTCGTGGACTTGTTTTCATTTTCTTCAGCTTTAGTTTGAATTTGCATAGCAGTAACTGATGGTCTGTTCCACATTTTGCCCTTGGCCTTGTTTTTACTGATGATAAGGAGCTTTTCCATCGTCTCATTCCTTAGATGTAGTCAATTGGATTTCTATGTATTCCATCTGGTAAGGTCAATGTGTATAGTTGTCTGTTATGCTGTCTAAAGCAGGTATTGTAAATGAACAAATCATTTGTTTCAGAATTCTATCATGCATTCTTCAGCATCATTACTATCATCAAGGACATATTTTCCAATCACTAATCCTTTCATATTGCTCCCAAACTTTTCATTCCAATAACTGATAATGATCAATAAATCTTTATTATATATTTTATCAATTTCAGATAGAAAAAGTTGGCAGAACTTTTCTATGTCATCCTCACTGGTTTTAGTGGTTGGTGCATAAATGTGAATAATAGTGATATTAACTGGGCTTCC
>NW_006409264.1:41085-52066 GCF_000296735.1 Chrysochloris asiatica | reverse complement strand
ACAATGAGATATCATCTCACACCAGCAATAACAGCATAGATAAACAAATGTTGTTGTTGTTTTGAAGTGCTTTCCAGTTGGTTCCAACACATAGTGACCTGTATAGGGTTTTTGAGGAGCAGATGGTAAGTTTGAATTGCCAACTTTGAAGTCTACTCACTTTGCAATCTGGTGCATAAACCCACAGCACCACACCAGGACTCAATTCTGGCAAGGATGTGGAGAGACTGGGATGTTCCTGCATTGCTAGTAGGATTGCAAAATGGTCCATCCACTCTGGAAAGCAGCATGGCGCTTCCTAAGAAGATTGAAAATAGAAATACATTATAATCCAGAAATTCCTCTACTGGAATTTACCCACAAGAAATAAAAATCATAACACAAGGAGATATATGCACAGCAATGTTCATAGCAGCACTATTTACAATAACAAAAAGATGGAGATAGCCTAAGTGTCCATCAACTGAAAAATGGATAAACAAACTATGGTATATATACACAATGGAATATTCTGATACCTTAAAGAATAACAAGGAAGCTGCAAGCCACCACATAGCATGTTTGAACTTCGATGACATTACGTTAAGTGAAATTAGTCCGTCACAAAAGGAGAAATATTGCATATGACTACTGCTGTAAAAGACTAAGAAAAAGAACCCACAGTAAGTCAGGAGGGGGTTCTTTGCTGGTTATTGGGAAGTAGGGTTTTGGATGAGGGGAGGGAAAGGAAGGTGGAGCACAGGGTAGGGAATAGACACAGGATAGTTTGGGTGCTAGGGAAGGGGCAATACACAAGAAGGGAAGGGGACTGGAAGAACAAAGCAGATAGAAAACAATTTAGTAGATTTGCATGGTTTAAGTAGGACAGAGGAAAATAATGATGCATACACAAACTTAGAACAACAGGTATCAGGGCTACAGGGATAGAGGCATGGTTGGAATGGGCAAAATGGGGGTAAAAATGTTAAGATGTTTGGCTCTCTTTTGAGTCTTGGTTTCCCTTGCATATAATTATAAAATAGACACTTGAGGGGTAGAGAAAGGAATAGCCAGAAATATCACCATAGAAAGCTCATAAGACCTTTTTCTGCCTATAACTGATTGTTGTTGTTGTTGTTAAGTGCCTTCGAGTCGGTTCCGACCCATAGCGACCCTGTACAGGGTTTCCGAGGGTGTAAATCTTTACGGGAGTAGAAAGTCTCATCTTTCTCCCGCGGAGTGGCTGGTAGTTTCGAACCACTGACCTTAAGGTTCGCAGCCCGATTCGTAACCACTATTGGAATACCTAAAATGGGACTACAACGTACCCAGTGAAGGAGGCTTCCTTCAGAGTCTCTGCATTACATAAGACCATAGGTAAAATTCTGAACTACTTCCAGAATCTTCTGAGGTTGGAAATTTCCACTTGTAAGACAAGTAGACCAGCCTGCAGCAGCTAGAAGAACAGAAGATAGTTCTTCAAAGAAAAACCTACAGGAAAAATACAAATCAATAACAGCATTCCATGTGATTACTACAAGAACAAGCAAGTTGCTTTCCCAGGAGACATCAAGACAAGTGGTTGGGTCCCCATAGGGCAAACCCCCTTCTAAGATTAAAACTCAATGGGAATACTCACTCTGATTGGTAACCACGTTAGCCACTGATAAGGGGAAGTGAGGGAATAACAGCAACAAAGCTGCCAGCTAAGCCCTACAATGTTCAATAAATTCCTGTGAACACAGGAGGAAACCTGGTTGGTCAGCAGTTTGGCAAGACATGGGGACTCTTTGGCCTAGAGTCAGTGACAGAGCTACAGAGGACTAGGGTGGAGAGTGAAGTGTCCAGCTGATAAGCAAAGAGGGCATGTATATAAGAACACCCACATTTGCAGATAATACTAACTTGGACCTGGTTTCAATGACTGGATGATCAGAGCTCATCTAGAAGAAGAAATAAGAGGAAAAAAAAGAGTAATCTGATACAATTTGATGAACTTGATCTGTACTTGACACAGTAGCTGAAAAGAGGGGACCAATCTTTACAGTGAGGATCATTCCAACCTCCTCCATACACAGAGTAGACAGGGATGGGCAACTTGGACATTGGCTACCCAAAATGGGGGGGCTACAAAGGCAAGAAGTGACTGGCTTACAAGCTTTCAAGAGGGAACCTAGATCCAGAGGGTACAGAGGAAAGTAGAATCTCCACTGAGTAGTATCCAATCTGTCTCGGATGGGCTAATAAAAGGATATGGGGATAGGTTCCCTGTGGTACAATCATGAATATTTGTTATCAAGACTGACTGTGAGGGTTGGAAATGTAAAGGCGGGTGTTTTGTAGCAAAAGGAAGGGTTATGAGTGATTGACTTTGCAGTCCAGGAGCAAAGGTCCCTGGAACCATTAAGGGAGAAGATGAGAATGCGAGATCTTACCCAGAGAAGCAGTGACACCAGAGATGGAGGGAGAGATGACGTTGTGGAGAGATGGAGTGTCTGGGGACTTTAGACCCAGAAAGGGAGAGAGGCTGTGTGCTGACAACCGGGGGAGGGAGTCAGGCTTGCAGGGTGTACACTTTGGTTGGTTGATGATGTATGCAGGGATTGTAACCATGGAAATGAAATGATATATGATAGGATGAATGTAAAGTTAATGTTCTCCCATGTAAACTATTACAAAATTCACAATAAAACATTAAAACGAAAAAAAAATAAAAAGAGGAAGCCTAAATCCAGAGGGCGTAGAGGAAGATAGAATCTCCACTAAGTAGTATCCAATCTGTCTAGGTGGGGCTGATGAAAGGAGATGCAGATAGGTGTCTTGTGATACAATATTTAATAATTATTATCAGGACTGATTGTGAGTATTGGAAATAAAAAGGTAAATGGTTTGTAGCAAAAGAGGGGAGTGATTGACTTTGCAGACCAGCAGCAGTAGTCCCTGGAACCATCAAGGGAGATGATCAGAGAGTGGGACCCTACCCAGAAAAGCATTGATACCAGAGATGGAGGCAGAGACAATGATGTGGAGAGATGGAGTGTCTGGGAACTTTAGACCCAGAGAGGGAGAGGGGCTGTGTGCTGATGACCAGGAAGCAAGTTTGCAGGGTATACTCTTTGGTTGGTTCATGATGCATGGAGGGGAAAGAAGCCATGGCAATGAAATGATATATGACAGGATGAGTGTACAGTTAATGTTTTCCCATGTAAACTATCTCATAATTCACAATACAATATTTTTTTTTAAAAGGTAGATATTCAACCATTTCAAGAGGTAGCATATAATCAAAAGCCATTGATGCTGAAAGAAGAAATAAAAGGTGCATTGAAGACATTGGCAAAGAACAAGGCATTAGGAATTAATGGAATGCAAATTGAAAGCTTTCAACAAACTAATTGGCACTGGAGGCACTCACTCATCTATGCCAAGAAAATTGATCTGGCCAAGTGACTGCAATTGTTATTGTTGTTGTTGTTAGGTGCCATCAAGTCGGTACCGACTCATAGCGACTCTATGCACAGCAGAATGAAACATTGCCAATTCCTGGGCCAACCTCACAATTGTTGCCATGCTTGAGTACCATCAATGGTGCCACTTGGCCAATCCATCTCTTTTTCTCAGACCCTCCACCTTACCAAACATGATATCCTTATTCAGCGACTGGTCCTTTCTGACAACGTGTTTGAAGTATGAGAGACGAAGTTCGGTCATCTTGGCCTCCCAGGAGCACTCTGGCTGTACTTCTTCCAGAACGGATCTATTGGTTCTTTTGGCAGCCCATGGCACTTTCAATATTCCCCTCCAACACCATAGGTAGCTATTTTCCCCCAATCCAAAAGTGGTGACCAATCAGAATGTATAAATCATCATATAAAATAATTAATATCCCATGCAAATAAAACTTTGCAAGAGATAGTTTAAAAATGGCTACAACCATACATTGACAGGGAATTGCCAGAGGTTAAAGCCCGATGTAGACAAAGACATGGAATGAATGGTATCATTGCTTATGTCATATGGATCTCGGTTGAAAGCATAGAATACCAGCAAGATAATTACCTGTGCTTTATTCACAAAACAAAGGCTATCTATTGTGTGAGTGATGACAAGCTATGGACAACATTATGGAGAATGACTATTTTGGGACACTTAATTGTGCTCATGAGGTACCTGTACATAGACCAAGAAGCAGTTGTTAGAACAGAACAAGGGAACACTGAATTGTTTAAAATTAGGAAAGGTGTGTTCCAGCATTGTATTCTTTCACCATAATTTTTCAATCTGTATGCTGAGCAAATAATCAAAAAAGATGGACTATATGAACAAAAACATGGCATCAGGATTGTAGAAAAACTCATTAAAACTTTTGATATGTGACTGATGTAAACTTGCTTCTTGAAGTGACAAAGTCTTAAAATTCTGATAAATATTGAAGACCATAGCCTTTTGTATGTGTTGCATCTCAATATATAGAAGACAAAGATCCTCACCAGTGGACAAATAAACAACATCTAAATTAATGGGTAAAATATTAAAGTTGTGTAATACTTTATTTTGTCCTTATCAATCATCAACAGTCACTGAAAGAGCAGTCAAGAAATTAATGACATATTGTATTGGACAAATTGATTTTACAGGCCCTCTTTAAAATGTCAAAGAGCAAATGTCAGGTTTAAGACTAATGTGCACATGACCCAATCTATAATATTGTCAATAACCTCATATGCATATGAAAGTTGGACAGTAAATAAGGAGGAACTGATGAATTGAACTATGGGGTTAGAAGAGAATATTAAAAAAAATATTCATACACTGCCAACAGAACAAACTAATCTGTGTTGGAAGAAGTACAGCAGAGTACTCCTTTGAAGCACTTGTATGACCAGATTTTTATGTATGCAGATATTTTATCAGGAGGGACCGGTCATGGAGAAGGATATAATGTTTGGTAAAGTGGAGGATGTGAGAGAAAGAAGAAAATCTCCTAACAAGATATATTGTCACAATGGTAATGTTTTTATTATGTGTGTGGAGTCAGTTCCAACTCATAGCGACCCTGTACAGGGTTTCTGAGGCTGTAAATCTTTATGGGAGCAGAAAGCCTCATCTTTCTCCTGCAGAACAGCTGGTAGTTTCAAACTGCTGACCTTGTGGTTCACATTCTGATTTGTAATGGTAATAGCAAAGCTCAAAAGTATCAACAATTTTGAGGGTGGCCTAGGAGATGGCAGTGTTTAATTCTGTTGTGCATAGGGTTGCTATGGGTCATTACTGAATTGATCACAAGTAAAAAGAGCAGCAACAACAATTAATCATTTTTAATATTTAATATTTTTATCTGACATTTTATCAATGCTATTCATAAGGTTTTCATTGGCTAAACATTCAGAAATAGTAGGTTTTCTTCTTCTGAATCTGTCTTATTCTGGAAGCTCTGTTGAAACCTGTCCATCCGTGGGTGAACCTGTTGGCATTGACAATATCAGTGGCATTGTTAACAGCTTCACAGAAATCCATAATCCAACACAGTGTGACAAACTAATAGATGAGTGTTGGATTTGCTGGTATAGGTGAAATTAAATGTTTCGTCTTTTATAGTTCTCTGACTGTCACCTTTAGATCTCTCTTGTTATCTAGAGTAGTAGCTACTTCTAGCAGTTAACAAGGGTTTGTCTGGAATCCCAAAGCAAGAAAATGCAATTTTCTGTGACTATGTTGTCAGGAATGATTTATGAAGATAGTGCTTATCACGCCTTCTGTTGAGTTTCTGTCTAAATTAGTGAATTTTGATATTGCTAATGATTTTGATAATCCACAAAACAACGTCTGAAGATTGATGGGTTGTCATCTTTTCATTGATTGATCTCTGTCATTTTATAAAAGTTTACCAGCTTAAACTGATTATTATTTTTTTTTCATTCCTCAGGAGATAGAATACCATGTGATTTCTGGCAACTTCTACCTGCTTTTTTTGATAATCCCAATATAAGTACATGGTGGACATGACTATACTACCCCCCAGGAAAATTTTCTGATACTTATGGATGTTATTCACATATGATTGAGCAAAGCCCCAAATGCAGTTTTTCTCACCTATGGTGCAACACCACAATTGTAGGGTACCACAAGTTATTTTCTCCTCTTTTGGTTCTTTGTTGACAATAGGACTTGGCATTTAACAGTAAGGACTTGTGTCTATACACCCTTTACACTCCTCTTATCTCTCTCTAGGAATTATAAAAGCCTGACTATATGGGAACTCTCTCCTCTTTTCCTGCTTTTTCTAAAACAAGTCTATTTTGGGAAGGATGTTATAATTCAGATGTCCATTTGCAGATTACTTTTCCTGGTCTCCCAGTCTCCCAGGAGATAATGGAGTCACACTGTATTACAAAAAAAAAAAAAAAATTATGTATATAACATATATGAGTTTCCTTTTCTTTAACCTGTCAAGATAGAGTCTCTTCAATTTTATTAGCCGTCTTCCCAGGAAAGTTGTATAGTATCAATGACACTTAGCCCACATTACCTGGCACAAGAGCAAAACTCTAGGCTGGAATTCCTCTAGTCCTAAGACTTCTTAAGGTTTGGGATAGAGTGGAAAGTCCTCCATTCTCCTCCCCTCAAGAGTGTGTTATCATACCCCAGATTTCTTGGATAGCCAGTCTGGTGTGGCATTGCAACATCAGCAATGGACTGTGAACCACAAGTTTGGAAGTTCGAAACCATTATTTGCTCCTTGGAAACCCTATACAGGGTTGCTATAAGTCAGAACTGACTGGATTGCACTTATCAACAACAACATACCCTGGCAAAGGCTAAGACTGTAGTTTCTCTGAAGGGAACCGGTACCATTCATGTCTTATTAAAATTCACCCCTGAGTGAATTCCTCAGCTACAGATGTCCTTCAGCATTTCGGCTCTGTGTTCCTCACTCTTGGCCTGCTTCCACACTTTTGCTAAAATAACAAGAAAAATTTGCTCAACCAATGTCCCTTTCAGGTTGCAAATTCTTTTCTTAAGAGTGGCAGTGTATTTCTCCAAGAAGCTTATCTTGGAGACAGCCCAATCCTGATTTAACTCTAGCCCAAACTAGTTTTTTGACATTAAAGGAGTAACTTAAGTGCCTTATGAGACCTCCCAGAGCCCAGAAATTTGATTGGTGAAATGAAAGTAAAGTGCTGGGGAAGCTATCAGCAGAGGAATCAAGGACGACTTCACTGCGTCTAGGCCTTAGCCCAGACCCACAGTGAGTCAAGTTTAAATAGAAAGATTGAGTGCGTAATGGAAGAAAGAGACAATGAAGGAGAGCACAAAAGCCAGACACAAATGCAGTCCCTAATCTGGACATTGTGCTTTGGTCACATACTTGGTGATTATGGGTAAGACTACCTCATGATCTCTCTCCAGTGACTGATTCTTCCCTTTTACATATCGCAGCTCTTCCAAGGTGCCCCAAGTGGTCATCTAGGAGTATTCAAGAGCTCTCTGGTGGGCCATACCTTAAGGGGTGCTCTCTGGCAGAAACCAATGTATTATACAGAATTGCTAAAAAGGATGGTTTTCTCAAGGCAACTGAGCACAACTGACTTAAACAGCAACACCTCTATTATGTTATCACTTGCATGAAAATGTCCAAATCCTTGGACTTGAGGGAAAAAAATGCCCCTTTGTCTTCAAACTGAAAAATTACTTGAAGACTCATTCATCTTCATTGCCTATTGCACTCAAGATTTGTACAAGAGGGAAGGAAAGAAGAGGAAGTTGGGGTGGTTGGAAATTAATGGAGTAATATTACTCATATTACAGAGAAGACTTGCAGAGTAAGTCATTCCCAGGTTTTGGCATCAAAATATCACACCTAAATTGTTGTCCCTGGAATGGTGCTATTGTCCTTACAAATAATTTGGAAGACATACACACTGACTCTGAACAAAATAAGTTAGAAAGACAAAGCTTACTTAGAGAAATTAAGTATGAATTGATTAAATATAGATATCCTTATAGAGAGGTAGGGATAGGTGTCCACCTTGTTAAAGAAGAGGAGGTGGAGCTACAAATACCACTTGGCTTCTTCTTTACATATGTTTCATATATCACGAAAGTGAGCTATACTCCTGGTTCAAGTGCTCAAGTACCCAACACAGAGAGATTTTTCTATGTATGGTTTCCTTGAATATCACTTTTTAGATTTCAACTTACTAATAACTAATTACTTCAAATGTGCTGCACAAGACCTCTTTAAAGTGTTGAAGAACAAAGATGTCAGCTTGAGGATTAAGATGCACCTGACCTAAGCTATGGTAGATTCAGTAACCTCATATGTGTTCAAATGTTGGACAGTGAATAAGGAAGACCACAGAAGAGCTGATGCATTTGAGGAGAATATTAAAAGTACCATAGACTGCCAAAAGACAAACCAACCTGTGTTGGAAGAAGAACAATCAGAGTACTCCTTGGAAGCCAGGATGGCCAGACTTCATCTCTCACACTTCAGACATATTAACAAGAGAGACCAGTCACTGAAGAAGGATATCATGTTTTTAAAGTGGAGGGTTGGAGAAAAACAGGAAGACCCCGAATGAGATTGATTGTCACAGTGGCAACAGCAATGAGCTCAGGCATAACAACAATTGTGAGATTGGCCCCAAACTGGGTAGTGTTTCATTTTGTTGTGCATAGGGTCACTATAAATCAGAACTGACTCAATGACACCTAACAACAACATCTCATCTTACAAATAGTCTTCTCTTTCCCCAACTCCTTTTCTCAGAAATTC
This sequence comes from Chrysochloris asiatica, assembly GCF_000296735.1. Taxonomy (NCBI): domain Eukaryota; kingdom Metazoa; phylum Chordata; class Mammalia; order Afrosoricida; family Chrysochloridae; genus Chrysochloris; species Chrysochloris asiatica. The sequence continues at coordinate 43,308 of NW_006409264.1, read as the reverse complement.
TGTATTGCTGAGGTTGGCTTGATTCCTGCTGAGACAGACCATAATCTACAGTGACTTAAGACTCCCACTTCTTAAACCATTCTAAATACTAAACATTATTGCAGATACAACTTTATTTTAAACTTATGGCTGGAATTCCAAAGTAATTAATTTTCATTTATTTTTAATTGGAGATACAAATTAGATGTAATTGAAAATATAATCCAATTCTAATGTCTTCACTCTTTTTTCTTTCTTAAGAAGTATAATGAATATTTTTACTCCATGAGACAGTGGGATAAACGACAAGGTCAGCAATTCAAAACCATCAACCACATTGAGGGAGAAAGATGAGGCTGTCTGCTCTTACAAAGATTTACAATTTTGGATCTCCAAAGGAGTAGTTCCACTTTGTCCTACTGGGTCACTATGAATTGAAACAAAGTAAAAGGCAATGGGCTTTACTCCATGATTACAAGAAATGATAAGATTGAACCACTTGTTAAAAGTAGTCACTCTACTGGGTTTAAATAGTATCTTACCTATTATCTAATTTTAATGAGCATTTCTTCATCCTTACTAGGTCTGTGTTACTTATCTACAAAAGAAGGATAATGATCTGTTACGTGATTGCTGTTTTTATGTGTCATTGAGTCAGTTTCGACTTATAGCCACACTATGCACAACAGAAAGAAACACTACTCTATTCTGGACCATCTTCAAAATTATTTTTATGTCTTAACCTACTGTTGCTGCCACTGTGTCAATCAATCTTGCTGGGGGTCTTCCCCTGGCATTCTATTCTTCCAAGCATAATGACATTCTCCAGATACTGGGAAGAACTGAACATATATCCAAAATATGAAAGACAAAGTATCTTGATCCTCATTTCCAAGGAGCATTCTAGTAGTACTTCTATCACAGGTTTGTTTTTTGTTCTGACATCTATGGTACTTGTAATATTCTTCACCAAAGCCATTAATCAAAAGCATTACTTCTTCTACAATCTTCCTTATTCATTGTCCAATGTTCACATGCATATGGAACAACTGAAAATTGCATAGCTTGAGACCCTTTGTTCTCAAAGTGACATCTTTGTGCTTGAACAATTTGAGAGTTATTTTGAAGCAGACTTGCATAATGCAATATGTCTTTTGATTTCTTGGCTGCTGCTCACTTAAATATTGAATGTGGAAACAAGCAAACTAAAACTTTTGACAACTTCAAATGTTTCTCTGTTTATCATTGTGATATTAACTAGTCCAGTAGTTAGGATAATTATTTTCTTTACACCCATACTGAAGGCTGTGGTGTTTGATGTTCATCAATATTTCAAATCCTCCTCACTTTCATCAAGTAAGGTTGTGTCATTTACATATTGCAGATTGTTAATGCCCCTTCTTCTAGTGCTGATGTTAAGTCTTTTTCATATAATGCAGCTTTTCAGACTATTTTTTCAGCTTAAAAAAAAAAAAAGAATAAGCAAGATCCATCTGACATCACCATTGATACTCTCATTCCTTGTCTCTTTCTGAATCTGGTTTTAATTTCTTTCAGCTCTCAATGAATTTATAGCTGTAATCATTTTTTTATTTAAAATTTTACTTGCATGTAATATTAATGATATTTTTTGATGATCTATGCAGTGGCTTCTAGGATATTTAATTATTTGTTTTGCAATTGTACAGTGAATATTCTAACTAAAACCTATTTTCTTCTATCTCATTATTCTTTATTAACATAAATATGTAAGGAAAATTATTTCTCATTGAAATGTCCACATTCCTAAAAGGCAAGTCTAAATTCTTAGTAAAAATAACTTTACAAATATCAGTTTATTAAAATGTTGTTGTTGTTGTTAAATGCCATTGAGTTAATTCTGACCTCTAGCGACCTGGCATAGGGTCCACTGAGATGCAAGGTTAGTCACCTTGGTGGTATAGTGGGTAAAGCTTTGGGCTGTTAATCAAAGCTAGGTAGATTAAACACATCAGCTTCTTTGAAGGAGAAAAAAATGAAATGGTCTCCTACTGTAAGATTTACAGCCTTAAAAACCCTAGGAAAACCTTCAACTCTGTCCTATACAGCTGGTACCTACTTTGGGACCTTCCAAAGAACTCTTCAGAATAGATATACAGGCAGAAAAAATACTGTAGTGCTATTATAATCTCCAAATGGTGTTGAATTTTGTCCTTAACATTGTTATTTCACCCCACAATAGCACAATCTCTTAAAAAAAAAAAA
>NW_006409264.1:38799-40839 GCF_000296735.1 Chrysochloris asiatica | reverse complement strand
TTTAATTTAAATACCAGCAGGCTCTCCAAAGATGGCAGATTTCAGCTGAGCTTCCAAACAAAGACATACTATAAAAAAGGAAAGACAGACTACTTTTGAATATTTAATCCCTGAGCAACTTATGAATAACAATGGACCAATGTCAGCACCAGAATATTGAATATTGAAACATGATGACAAGCACCCGAATATTGTAAACTACAGTGCTGGATGGTGAACCCCTCAGGGTTGAAGGAACTCAAATTGCGACTGGCAAAGAACTGTGTCCTCAAAGTAGAGTTGATCTTGATGGTGCAAAAGGAGCAAAGCACAATGGACCTTCATTTGCTAAAGGCATACAACTCATAATGAAGAGAAATAGCTGTAAACATGCATTGATAATTAGAACTTGGAATGTACAAATATGAATCTAGGAAAATTGGTATTTGTCAAAATGAAATGGAGCACATGAATCTCAAGATCCTAGACATTAGTGAGTAGTGAATCTGACAATCACATGATTTACTATGCTGGGAATGACAAATTGGGAAGAAATGGTAATACTTTCATTATCAAATGAACACTTCAAGATCTGTCTTGAAGTACGACGCTGTGTGTAATAAGAAAATATCCATACTCCTACCAGGATGACCAGTTAATACAATTATTATTCAAATTTATGCATCAACCACTAAAACCAGTGATAATTAAATTGAAGAATTCTATCAACTTTTCCAGTCTGAAGTTTATCGCATGCAATACAAATTTATTGATAATTACTGACAATTGGAATGAAAAGTTTGGGAATTAAGTGGAAGGATTAGTAGCTGGAAAACAAGGTCTTGGTGATAGAAAAAATGCTGGACGTCACATGATAAAAATTTCCAGCCCAATGACTTCTTCACTGAAAATACCATTTTTAAACATCATAGAAGACAACTATACACATAGAATTCACTATATGGAATGCACAGAAATCAAATTGACTACATCTATGGAAAGAAACTATGGAAATACTCTGTATCATCAGCTAAAACAAAGCCTGGGAAAGACTGTGGAACACATTATCAATTCACATGCATGTTCAGGCTAATGCTGAAGAAATTTAACAAAAGTCCGCAACAGCCAAACCTTGAATATACCCCACCTGAATTTAGATATCATCATAAGAACAGATTTGTTTCATTAGACACTAAAGAACAAACAACAAACAACAGAGGAATTGTGGTATGATATCAAGAAAATTTATGCATTAAGAAAGGATAAGGTTATCAAGAGAAAAGGAAGGAAGTTAGAGGCTAGGTTCCTGAGTGTGATTTTGTCTGCTTAGTGCATGAACTGTTTGAGAGTGAAAGCACAGAATACCACTGACAGCACAGAATACTACTAGCATTCCAGTTGGCAATGCGACCAATGGAATCAGTGATCTTCAAAAGCGTAGTTGTAGAGTTCACTAAAGAAGAGTGGGGACACTGCTGGAGATACCTCTTACAAAGCTATTTAGAGATATGATGATGAAAATCATAGGTCACTTAAACTTTGTGGAAACGGAAAAGCTAATTGTAATTTTCAACTTTATAAGGAAAGGCAAGAGTCCCTGAATAGCCTAACCCATTTTGAACAACATCAACAAAGAAAGAGTCCTTATATTGCCAACATCAAAACATAGTATATAACCATGGTAATCAAAACAGTCTGGTACTGGTTTAATGACCACTGAAAAATAATTGAGAACTCAGAAATAAAATCTGCACACCTATAATCAACTAATTTTCAACAAGAGTAAAATAATTGGTGAAGGAATCTCTTAAAAAAACATGGTGCTAGCAAAATTGTATTTCCAGATGCATAAAAATGAAAAAAAAAAAGATCCTTACCTCACACCATATGAGAAAACTAATACAAAACAAATAAAAATCCTAAAAGTTCAATCTAAAACAAGGATCTAAACGACCAAGTGATTTTTTTTTAAGTTTTTATTGTGAATTGAGTGAAAATTTACAGAGCAGATCACTAATTTTACATTCAACAAATTATATACTTTGTTTTATTACAATGATT
>NW_006409264.1:30006-31185 GCF_000296735.1 Chrysochloris asiatica | reverse complement strand
GACTTCACATTTAGGTCTTTAATCCATGCTGAGTTGCTTTTTGTAAATGGTGTGAGGTTAATGTCTTGTGTCAGTCTTTTCCATATTGCTTTCCAGTTCTGCCATCACCATCTATTGAAGACACTATCACCTCCCCATGTGATATGTTTATGCAACTTGTCAAAAATCTTTGGCTGTATGTACTCAATTTCTGGATTCTCCATTCTATTCCACTGATCAATGTATCTTTCATTGTACCAGTACCAAACTGTTTTGACCACTGTAGCTGTGTAATAAATTTTGAAATCAGGGAGTGAGATGTTTCCAACCTTATTCTTCTTCTTAAGCTGTGCTTGCTTATCCTGGGTCTCTTTCCTTTCCATAAAAATTTGTTATATATATTTTTTCCATCTCTTTGTAATTGTCACTGGAATCTGAATTGGGATTGCATTATATGTGTACATTGTTTTGGGCAATATTGATATTTTCACAATGTTAAGACTTCCTATCCAGGAGCATGGAATATTCTTCCATTTTTGTAGGACTCTTGGTTTCTTGTAGTAGTCTTTTGTAATTTACTTTATATAGGTCCTTTGTTTCTCTGGTTATATTTATTCCTAGATATTTCATTCTTTGAGCGGCTATTGTAAATGGTATTGCTTTCCAAATGTTCTTCCCAGCACTGTCATTGTTAGTAAAGAATAATCCAACTGATTTTTGTATGTTGATTTTATACCCTGACACTTTGCGGTAACTTCCAGTGAGGTCTAGTAGCTTTTTTACTGAGATTTTGTGTTGTTCTGTATAGGATCATATCATCTGCAAATAGAGAGAGTTTTACTTCTTTTCCAATTTGGATATCTTTAATTTGCCTATAATGCTGTTTAGCTCTGCTTAGACTTCAATCACAATTTTTTATAGAAGTGGTGACAAAGGGTATCCTTGTCTGTTTCCTGTTTGCAAAGGGAAGACTTTCAGTATCTCTCCATTGAGAGTGATGTTAGCTTTTGGTTTTGTATATATGCTCTTAATTGTGTTGAGGAATTTCTGTTCAATTCCTAATTTGTTGAGTGTTTTTATCAGGAATGGAGGTTGGATTTTGTCTAATGACATTTCTGCATCAATTGATATGACCATGTGTTTCTTTTACTTTTTATTATTTATATGGTGGATTACAATGATTGTTTTCCCAATGTTGAA
>NW_006409264.1:29090-29906 GCF_000296735.1 Chrysochloris asiatica | reverse complement strand
CACACCATCCCCCAGCTTTCAGCACAAATCCCTTCTCCCTCCTTGAATCCAGATTCCCCAGCTGCTCTGTCTCTCCACATCATCATCTTGGCCTCCATCTCTGGTGTTACTGCTTCTCTGGACAGGGTCCCCCACTCCACTCTTCTCCCTTGATAGTCCCAGGGTCCTTCACTCTCAGAAAAAAAGATCAACCACAAATGTCCTATTGTTATAAAACATCTACCTTTACATTTACAACACTCACAATCAGTCCTGAGAGCAACTATTCACTAATGAATGAGCCACCAGAGTCTTTCCCTCATCTCTATTCACCAGTCCCATCTAGACAGATTGGATACCACTCAGTGGAGATTCTACCTTCTTGCGCACCTTCTGAAACTAAGCTCCCTCTTGAAAACTTTTAAGCAATTTGTTTTGTGCCTTTATAGCCCCTGTCTCCATTTTAAGTATCCAATGTCTAAGTATGCCCACCCATATCAACTCTGTGTGCAGAGGGTCTGGGAATGATCATTGTTAAAAAGATTTGTTTCCTCTTTTAAGCTACTACATCCACAAATCTAGGTGAAGTTCTTCAAATTGAAGTGAATTACACTTTCCCCCCCCCTCTTGTTTCTTCCTTGAGTAGAGTTCTAATCATACAGCCATTGAAGCTAGGTCAGATGGGTACTACCTACAGGTATTGGCATTCTTCTGCATCTCCCCTTACTTCATCTCAGCTGGATGCTTCACTCTCTGCTTTAGTCCTCTGTGACTATGTCCCTGTCCATGGGCTCAGGAGTCCCTAGGTCTTGGTATACTGCCGTACACCCAGGATGC
>NW_006409264.1:25654-27431 GCF_000296735.1 Chrysochloris asiatica | reverse complement strand
TGGACCAATAAACAACATTCTTATCAATGGAGAAAGATTGAAGTTGTCAAGGACTTCATTCTTCTTGGATCGACTGCCAACACTCATGGAAGAAGCAGTCAAGAAATCAAATGACATAATGCATTAGGTGAAGCTGTTGCACAAGACCTTTGAAAAATGTTGAAGACCAAAGATGTCAGCTTGAGGACTAAGGTGAGTCTGACCAAAGCCATGGTATTTTTAATAGCTTCATATGCATGTGAAAGCTGTAGAGTGAATATGGAAGAATGTAGAAGAATCGATGCTTTTGAGTTACGGTGTTAGAGGAGAATATTCAAAGTGCCATGGGTTGCCAAAGGAACCAATAGATCGATTCATTTTGGAAGAAGTGCAGCCAGAGTGCTCCTCTTGGAGGTCAGGATGCCCAAACTTTGTCTCTCATACTTCAGACATATTGTCAGGAAGGACCAGTCACTGGAGTAAGATATCATGTTTGGTAAGGTGAAGGGTCAAAGAAAAGCAGAAAGACCTGCAATGAGGTGGATTGGCCAACTGGCATCATTGGTGGGCAAGCGTGGCAACAGTAAAGAGGTTGGTCCTGGATCGGGCAGTGTTTCTTTATGCTGTGCATAAAGTTGCTATAGGTCTGTAATGACTCGATGGCACCTAACAACAACAATTGTACATTTGTTTATTTGTTTGTTCAATTCTAGTAGCATTTGCTAAATATATCTGATTCTTTGTCATTGGGAACATAGATATTTATAAGATTATGCCATCTTGTCAAGTGACCCTTTAATCATGACATAATGTCTTTCTCTAACTCTTATGCTACTTTTTGCTTTAAGGTTTATTGCATCAAAGATTAGTATTTCCATTCCTGATCTTTTTTCATTGCAATTAACTTGGTATATACATTTTTCCATCCTTTAACTTTTAGTATGATTTTGTCTTTGTGTGTAAGGTGTGTCTCTTGATGACAACATATTGAAGGGTCTGGTTAATTATCCATTATGCAACTCTCTGTCTTTTAAATGTTGCAATCTTTAATTCATGCTGAGTTGTTTTTTTTGTATATAGCTTGAGAGTATGGTCTTGTTTCAATCTTTTGCATATCAAATTCCAGTTCTATCAACACTATTTGTTAAAGAGACTATGTTTTTCCCACTGAAAGCATTTTGGCTCTTCGTCAAAAATCAATTAGCTGTACGTAAATAGGTTAGTTTCTGGATTCTGAATTCTATTACATTGATCTATGTATCTTTCTTTATACCAGTACCAGGTTGTTTTGAACAATGTAGCCATGTACTAAATCTTGAAATTAGGGAGTGAGAGGCCTCCAACTTTGTTCTTCTTAAGCAGTGCCTGGCTTATCCTAGGTCACTTTTCTTTCCATATAAACTTTGCAATTTTTTTTTTTTCCCATCTCTCTAAAGGATGTCATTGGAATCTGGATTGTTATTGTATTATGTATAGATTAGTTTGGGTAGTTTTGGCATTTTAACAATGTTAGGTCTTCCTATCCAGAAGCATGGTATATTTTCCCATTTTTGTAAGTCTCTTTTGGTTCCTTATATTATAGAATTTTTTAGTTTTCTTTGTGTAGATCCTTTGATTCTCTGGTTTCATTTATTCTTAAATATTTTGTCCCATGAGTGGTTATTGTAAATGGTATTGCTTTCCTAATAATCATTGTAGGGCTGTTAGTATTACTGTAGTGGTATGCAACCGATTTTTGTATGTTGATCTTATAACTTGCTACTTTGTGGAATTTTCTATTGAGTTCCTGTAGTTTTAT
>NW_006409264.1:2319-2862 GCF_000296735.1 Chrysochloris asiatica | reverse complement strand
ATTGAGTTCTAAGAGTTTTATCTCCATTTATTTTTACCAGAACTGTCTAGACAAGATTAAAACTATCAGTGGGGACTCTATCTTCTACTGCACACTCTTAAACTAAACTACCTCTTGAAACCTTGTAAGCCAGTCACTTCATACTTTTATTGCTCCCTCATTTTAGGTAGCCAATGTCTAAGCCCTTCCCTATAAACCCTGTATACAGAGGGGATAGGAGAGATACTTTATATGAAGGCTCCTTCCTCTTCTATTGGTATTTTGAGCTACTACATGCCTGAGTATAGGTCAAGTTCATCAAATTATAGCAATTTACACTCATTTCCATTATTATTATTTTTTATTTAGTCTTTCTGTAGTTGAGTTCTGATTATGAAGCCATTGAGGATAGGTCAAATGCATACTATCTTTAAGTTTGGTTATTCTTGTGTGTCTCCCCTCACTTCATATCAGCTGCATGCTTCACTCTCAGCTCTAGCCCCCCATGTTTATGTCCTTTCCATAGGCTCAGGTGAACCCAGGTCTCACCACATTTTCAACCAA
>NW_006409264.1:0-480 GCF_000296735.1 Chrysochloris asiatica | reverse complement strand
TAAAGAATGTCGTTGTGATCTGGTTTGGAATTGTATTATATTTTTAGATTGTTTTGGGCAGTATTGACATATTCACAATGTTAAGCCTTCCTATCCAGGAGCATAGTGTATTCTTCCATTTCTGTAAGTCTATTTGGTTTCTTGTAGTCATGTTCTGTAATTTTCTTTGCATAGATTCTTTGTTTCTCTGGTTATGTTTATTCTGAAATATTTCGTCTGTTGTGTGTCTATAGTAAATAGTATTGCTTTTCTAATTTCCTTTTCAGCTATATCATTATTAGTGTAGAGGAATCCAGCTGATTTTTGCGTGTTGTTCTTGTACTTTGTCACTTTGCTGAATCTTCCAATGAGTTCAAGTAGTATTTTTTTTTTTTTTTTTTGCTCAGTCTTTGGGATTTTCTATATATAGGTTCATATCATTTGTAAATAGACAGAGTTTTACTTCCTGTTTGCCAATTTGGATGCTTTTAATTTCAATAT
>NW_006409263.1:132029-135972 GCF_000296735.1 Chrysochloris asiatica | reverse complement strand
GACTCCTAAACATCATTATTGTTGCTTTAAAAGAAGTTCATCAACATCTCACCAACTGTTAAAAAAAAGAATTTTCATCATTTGAACCTCCGTTTAAATGTCATACCAGACATAATTTTAAAATGCAGTATTTTATTATTTTGGTAAATTAATTCCCCAAATATGTTACTGTATTGAACAGGAAAAGGTAAAACATTAACCTCTCCCTCCCAGAAAACATTAACTGCTCTCCCCTCCCAGGAGACAAGCTAGAATGTTAATCAGGTTACTGAGCGGGACCAATCTTTTATTTTCCCTCCTGTCTTCAAACAGATCCACAGCCTAGTCCCTTCCTGAATCTGTCCCCATGTAAGCCTATACTGACCTGCCCTCAGGGTTCAAAATCTGGAAAAGTTAGCTCCTCTGAGCCAGCTTGTTTAATAAACCTGAAACTTTGCATCACCTCTCGGTTTCTTCAATGATGGATATAAAGTTGCTGTAACACTCTAGGACTCAGAGCTGCTATAACACTCTAGGACTCAGAGCTGCTGTAACACTCTAGGATTTAGAGCTGCTGTAACACTCTAGGATCAACAACTGCTTTAATATCATCAAAACATAGTCAATTATTTGACATCATTTGCAGAAAACACATTTTTAGCTTGTTTTTCACTTTTCAATTATTTTTCATACCCTTTCTGCTGGTCTTTATGGGAGTAGCTTTAATTTATTTGGTAAGTATTTTTAGTTTACTTATAGTATGCTAGCATTTGACTATGAAATAATGTGCCTTCCAAAATTTTGGACACATTCTTAGGTTTCAAAGATGAAAATCCAGCTGGGTGAATTAAATTAAGAAATTGTGAGATGTTTTGGTTGAATTAAAAGTTTTATGCTGTAGGTGAATAATAGAATTAATCTTAAAAGTGTCATGGATAAGGAATTGGAAGAAATATAAAGGGAGAGAATCATGAATTAGGAAGCCACTTAGTGGTGGAAGTTGGTAGATTCCAAGTTTTTGTTTTAATCCTTCAAGGGCTATAGTGGGAAAATGAGAGAAAAAAGAAGTGCTTAGCAAGGACAGTTGATGGAAAGCCTGGAATGGTTGGGGGTGTTCTTACAACTGTTTGTCTTGTTTTTCATGATCCATTCATATGAATTTTTTGAGGAGTTTCCTAGGTCATCATATTTTTTCTCTAGTTTATAGTCAAAGAGGTTTAACTGAATGACATATTAAATCTTTGATAACTTTCAAATTTGGATTTAGTATAGTATCTCCCTTTCAGATTGCCAAATTGTTGCTTGGTATCCTATATTTAAAGATTTATTATATACATATTTTTCTCTCTTTGTGCATTTTCATGTGCATTTTAATAAGTTGCCAAAGAATGTATTAAGATTAACATGCATTATGTGAGTTGTAGAAATCTGATTGTTTTTATTTGAAATGTTTGTTAAGATGTGTTAGTGGCTTTCTCTTTATAGTACTGTTAAAGAAAAGGAACATATATTATTAAAAGGAGGTGCTGGATTGTATTTAAGAAAATGTGTTGCAAGAATGAACAGAAATCAGGTTTCTTTACAGCATTTTCATCATCGCTATGAGATCTTATAAGTAGTAATCATGTTGAGCCACAGCTTTCTCATTATTGATACAACTACATTATGTATTTTTCTTTTTTCAAGTTTGAAGATTTGTATTGCAATCTAAAATCCACTAAAGTTGACTGTGTACAGAATTTGTAGTGTGGTTAAACCCAGATAAAATGTTCTTGAGTTAGGAAGCCCTTTAAAAGCAATATCGTTATAAATATGCCGATACAGGGAAATGTGACTAAACACATTACCCTACTCTCAAGTATCATTTCAGCTAGGACAAAGTGCATGTGACTTTTACTTTCATATTTCAAGTAGAGGTAGCAGCTGAAAGAAAAGGATTTCAAAACCTGCAAAGTGAAGTTCTGAGACATCCATGGACAACCAGGAGAGATCCCTGCTGTCCTTCCTTTATTCACCAGAGTCTTCTTGATGGTGAAGCTGCGTAAAGAGGACCAGGGAGATTCTTCTGACCTCAGGGAAACTCTTCTGAGATGTCGCAGCCCTGTCTTACTGTCGGAACCCTCCTCATGTTGTTCATGGCTTCTCATTCAGGCTCAGGCAAGTTGAAAATTTCCATTGCTGAGTGAATTCTCAGCATGTGGTTACAGCATTTCACTCTATCAAATACTCATCTTTGATTTAGGCATTTCATATTTTCTTGTTGCTTACCTCTTGTCTGAGAAATCTGTGTGAAACAATATCCAAGAGAATGAAAATTCAGGTGGCTAATGAAAAGCATCAGAGTAAATTCAGTGTTCTAATGTGAATTTTGTAGTTCAGAACTTAACAGAAATATCATGCCTAAAACCTCCCTTTTTTTCATGATCTCTAAAATACTCAGTATTTCCTTAGTTGTTATTGTCTGTATCTTTACTTTTGAACTCAGGGCCTTTCTTTGTGGCTGAGAGATTTAGGGAAAGTGATATTTGCATTAGTTATGTTGTTCTCCCTTTCATAGTTATCAGTTCAAGGATAGACTCAGCTTATAGGTGAGTGGGGCAACAAAAAGGGCCACTGTAGGTTTTCACCTAGAGACTCTTGAAGAATGAGGTAATGTTGAATTGTTTCTATCATCATTTTAGAGAGTTTTGAAGAAATGGTTATTTCTGATTACTCTACTGTCTATTCAAATCAGAGATAGCAACTCCTACCTGACTGCTGTTGTTTGTTAGGTGCCGATGAATCTGTTCCAACTCCTGCGACATCCTCATAATTGCTGTTATGTTTAAGCCCATTGCTACTGCCACTCCATTTCATTGATGGACTTTCCCTTTTTTTGCTGACCCTCCACTTTAGCTAGCATGATGTCCTGATAATAGGCAGAAGTATGAGAGATGAAGTCTCGCCATCCTGACTTCGAAGGAACATTCTGGCTGTACTTCATCCAAGATAGATTTGTTTGTTCTTATAGCAAGCAGTCCATGGTACTTTCAATATTCTTCTTCAACACCCTAATTCAAATGCATCAATTCTTTTATGGTCTTTCTTATCCATTGTCCAACTTACACATGCACATGAGGTGATTGAAAATACCATGGCTTGGGTTGTTGTTGTTGTCAGGTGCCATCAAGTCAGTACTGACTTACGCACAGCAGAACAAAACACTGCCAGATCCTGGGCCAACCTCACTATTGTTGCCACACGTGAGTCCATCGATGCTGCTACTTGACCAATCCATCTTGATGGGGTCTTCCTCTTTTTCTCTGACCCTATGGCTTGGGTTAGGCTCACCTAATTCAGTCGTATTTTGAGTACCTTTCAACCTGAGGGCTCATATGCCAACACTATCTCTGTGTTCTGTTGCTATTCATAATGTTTTCATCTTCTGGAACTATATATAACATTATACCACTGCTATTCAGAAGGTTTTCAGTGGCTAACCATTCAAAATTCATCTGCCTCTCCTTCTTCCTAATTTATCTTGGCCTGGAAGCTCTACTGAATCCTGTTCACCATGGGTGACCCTGCGGGCATTTAAAATACTGGTGGCACAGCTTTCAACATCACAGCAAAACACAAGCCACCATGGTGAGACAAACTGATGGATGAGTGATGGCCTATACCACTATGTAGTCAGAAATGTGTCAATTGATTTGATTTAGTCAAGTCTTTGAGCATAAGATGGGTGTTCTTTGATCTCTCTTGTTTGAATAACTATTCAAAAATACATTAATTAAGAGATAAACTATGCAAGGGGGTCCTTTTTAAGTTTATTGTTAACTGGATGGATACAGTATCAATATAACAATCAGGTTTCTCAGGATCTCTGGTTGAGTTAAAAATTAATAAAAGAAACAAGGGCAATACTGATATTACCCTATTCACCCTGTTACTGATAAAACTGGTATCAGCATAATTATATCTG
>NW_006409263.1:129955-131929 GCF_000296735.1 Chrysochloris asiatica | reverse complement strand
GTACTGACTCATAGCGACCTTATGCACAGCAGAACGAAACACTGCCCGATCCTAGGCCAACTCACTATCGTTGCCACGCTTGAGTCCATCGATGCTGCTACTTGACCAATCCATCTTGTTGGGGTCTTCCTCTTTTTCTCTGACCCTATGGCTTGGGTTAAGCTCACCTTAGTCAGTCGTATTTTGAATGCCTTTCAACTTGAGGGGCTCATATGCCAACAGTATCTCTGACAAGGTTCTGTTGCTATTCATAATGTTTTCATCTTCTGGAACTATATATAACATTATTCCACTGCTATTCAGAAGGTTTTCAGTGGCTAACCATTCAAAAGTCATCTGTCTCTCCTTCTTCCTAATTTATCTTGGCCTAGAAGCTCTACTGAATCCTGTTCACCATGGGTGACCCTGCTGGCATTTAAAATACTGGTGGCACAGCTTCCAACATCACAGGAAAACACAAGGCACCATGGTGTGACAAACTGATGGATGAGTGGTGGCCTATATCACTATGTAGTCAGAAATATGTCAATTGATTTGATTTATTCAAGTCTTTGAGCATAAGACGAATGTTCTTTGATCTCTCTTATTTGAATAACTATTCAAAAATATATTAATTAAGAGATAAACTATGCAAGGGGGTCCTTTTAAGTTTATTGTTAACTGGATGGATACAGTATCAATATAACAATCAGGTTTCTCAGGATCTCTGGTTGAGTTAAAGATTAATAAAAGAAACAAGGGCAATACTGATATTACCCTATTCACCCTGTTACTGATAAAACTGGTATCAGCATAATTATATCTGTAAAATATTTACTCAACCACCTATAATCACATACAGCCCTCGTATGTTCATTTGAATAGTGATAGCATGGACAAAGTACAGCTGCTTTCTTTTTTTAGCTTTAAAGGAATGCTTTGACAACTACAAGAAACATTCATAATCCACAAAGTGCAATTCCTCCTATAGTGCCTTGCGCAAAGTAAGCAAGCAACCAGCTGGTTTTCTTGACCTTTGCTGCCTTTCAAAACTGGGCTTGTCATAGTGATCAGGTCACTTGATTGAATAGTTGATGTTCAGTTTTACTGTACATTGAACCTAACTCATAGTAGTTGCTGTGTAGTGCTATCAGTTAACAAGCTTGGCTACTAACCAAAAGGTTGGAAGTCTGAATCCATCCATTGGTGTCTCAACTTCTGAAAAATCAACTATTGAAAAGCTTGTGAAGCACAGTTCTAGTTGTACACATATAAGGTCCTCCATGAGAGTCAACTTGAAAGCAATTAAAAAAAATTATAATGATCCACAGAATTGTTTGTGTATTTTTAAGTTGGTTGCTAGGACACCATGTAGAAAAGTAAATTAGATTAATTCTATTACAAAGTTGAGACTTTTACTTACTCTGTATAAGGAATGATTCATCTGGCCATTTTTGAACCTTTGTGTGGAAAAACTAAAAATCCTCTAAGAAATGGGTAAGTAGTGAAAGAAGGGTCAGAAAATATTAATATAGTGTCTCAATTGTTGTGACACTTACATTCAAATGATGAAAGTTTGATTAATTGGTGAAAATGTTTATATCAATGTGTTAATTTTTAAAAACTGTTTAATTATGAATTATGTGATAGTTTATATGGGAGAACACTAGCTTTACATTCATCCTATCATATATCATTGCATTGTCATGGTTACAATCCCCTGCATGCATCATCAACCAACCAAAGGGTACACCCCACCAGACTGTGCCCTAGTTGTCAGCACACAGCCCCTCTTCCTCTATTTGTCTAGAGTCCCCAGCTGCTCCATCTCTCCATGTCATGATTTCTGCCTCCATCTCTAGCATTACTGTTTCTCTGGGTAGGGTCCTATATTCTGCTCTTCTCCTGATGGTCGCAGGGGTCTCCGTTCCTGGCCTGCAAAGTCAACCACTTCTTTCCTTTTGCTACAAAATGTCTACCTTTACATTTCCAACC
>NW_006409263.1:128166-129712 GCF_000296735.1 Chrysochloris asiatica | reverse complement strand
TCCCCTCTTTTGAGCTACTGCATCCATAGGTGTAGGTCAAGTTCATCAAATTGTATCAGATTACTCTTTTTTTCCTCTTCTTTCTTCTTCTAGTTAAGCTCTTATCATCCAGTCATTGAAACCAGGTCAAGTGAGTATTATCTGTAAGTGTGGGTGTTCTTGTGCATATGCCCTCTCTTCTATCAACTGGATGCTTCATTCTCCACTCTAGTCCTCTGTGGCTATGTCACTGACTCTGGGCCCAAGAGTTCCCAGGTCTTGCTACAATGCTGGCCAACTAGGTCTCCACCTGGGTTCATAGGAATCTATTGAATGTGGTAGGGCTTAGCTTGCAGCTTCATTGCTGTTTTTCCCTCACTTTCCCTTATCAGTGACCAACTTGGTCACCAGTCAGAACATATGTCTGCATGTATATTCCCATTGAGTCTTAGTCTTGGAAGGGGGTTTACCCTGAGGGGACCCAACCACTTGCCTTGATGTCTCCTGGGTAAGCTACTTGCTTATTCTTGTAGTAGTCAGTCAGACTGCCATAATTGTTTTGTAATTTTCCTGTCAGTCTTTCTTTCAAGAAATATCTTCTGTTCTTCTATCCACTCCAAGTTGATCTGTTTGCCCTTTCCAGTGGAAATTTCCCACCTCAGAAGATTCTGGATGGGTTCCAGGATTCCACCTATGGTCTTATGTAATACAAAGGCTCCACAGGAAGCTTCCTTCACAGGGCACGTTGTAGCTCATTTTAGGTATTCCAATCCATTTTAGGCAGAAGACAGACATACAAGCTTTCTATGGTGATATTTCTGGCTATTCCTTTCTCTCCCCCTCCAGTGTCTATTTTATAATGGTGTGCAAGGGAAAACAAAATTCAAAAGACAGCCAAAAATCTTAACATTATTTCCCCACTTTTGCCCATTCCAACCATGTCTCAGTCCCTGTATCCCAGAGCCTTGTTGTTCCAAGGTTGTGCATACATCATTATTTACCTCTTTCTCACTTAGCCCATGCAAACCTGCTTAATTGTTTTCCCATCTGCCTTGTTTTTCCATTCCTCTCCCCGCTTTTGTGTATTGCCTCCTCTCCAGCACCCAAACTATCCTGTGTCTATTCCCTACCATGTGCTCCACATTCCCCTCCCTTCCCTCACCCCAACTCCCACATCCCAGTAACCAGCAATGAATCTTTTTCTTAGTCTTTTACAGTAGTGGTCCTATGCAGTACTTCTTTTTTTTTTTTTGGGCTGACTAATTTCACTCAACATAAGTCCTCAAGGTTCATCCATGTTATGTGATAGCTTACAGCTTCCTTGTTGTTCTTCAAGGTAGCATACCTTTCCATTGTGTGTATGTACCACAGTTTGTTTATCCATTCTTCAGTTGATGAGCACTTAGGCTGCCTCCATCTTTTTGCTATTGTAAATAGTGCTTCTATGAATATTGGTGTGCACATATCTACTTGTGTTATGGCTCGTATTTCTTGTGGGTAAATACCAAGTAGAGGAATTGCTGGATCATAAGGTATTTCTATTTCCAACCATCTGAGCAAGCGCCAT
>NW_006409263.1:126258-126962 GCF_000296735.1 Chrysochloris asiatica | reverse complement strand
ATGTAGGCTGTTGGTTTTGTATATATGCTCTTAATTATGTTGAGGAATTTCCCTTCGATTCCTACTTTGCTGAGGAATGTGTTATTTTTTTGGCTGCATGATTAAACGCCAGATATTTTAGGATTTTTAGTGGTTCTGGTATGGTGATGTAGGATATGCACTGGAGTGCTAGGTTAGTTTGAACTGCAAGGTTGATGGTTCAAAGCCACCAGCAACTCCTCTTAAATTCTATGCAGGGTCACTATGAGTCAGAATCAACTCAATGGCACTAAACAACAACAAAAAAAACAACAGTGTTCCTGCAAGGAGACCTAGTGACACATTGAATTAAACAATGGGCTGTTAACTGAGAGGTTAATTGGTAAAACTCACCAGATTCTCTACAGGTGACGTGAATCTGTTGGCTCTTATAAAGGTTTATAATTTTGCAGATCCTAAAAGGAGTTCTGGTGTGGTGCTGTAGGAGAAGCACTAGACTGCAAGGTCGATTTGAACTGCAAAGAAGGTGGTTCAAACCTATCAGCTGCTTCTCAGAAATCTTAAACACAGGGTTGACATTGTTCAGAATTTACTTGGTGGTAGTGGTTTTGGTGGTTCTGCAAAAGTAACTCTGGGTGTGTAAGATTATTTAAAAAATAAGAATGTTTCTCAGACATCACAGAATTAATACAGATACCCATGGAAGAATTTTTAGAATATAAATA
>NW_006409263.1:122193-125033 GCF_000296735.1 Chrysochloris asiatica | reverse complement strand
TCACAGCCCGATTCGTAACCACTACGCTACCAGAGCTAATGACCTGTAATTTTCTTTTTTATGTGTAATATCCTTGCCCAAACTTGGTATCATACTCATGGTAGTTTCATAGCTTAATTAGGGAGTATTTCTTCCTCTTTTATGTGCTACAATACTTTCAGTAGAATTGGTGCCAAATGTTCTTCGAATGTTTGGCAGAATTTACCAGTGAAACTTTGTCAGTTGAGGCTTTCTTATGTTGGGAGTTTATTTATTTATTTTTTATAAGACATCTTCAATTTCTTCTTTTGTTTTGGGCCTGTTCAAATTTTCTACATCCATTGGTGTTTTGTTAGGTAGGTAATGTACTTTTACATATTTGTTCATCTAGGTTTTCAAAACTGTAGAATTATACTTATTCATAATATTTTATTATGACACTATCATCTCAGTTGGTTTTCTTACAATTTTACTTACCTCATTTATTTTGGTTATTTGTATCTTTTAATTTTTTTCTTTTTAAAATGTGGTGACTGGTTTATCAATTTTATTGATCCTTTTGTCTTAACCTGGTTTCTTTGGAGAAGTAAAACCAGTGCTACACACACACACACACACACACACACAAGTATATATATATAGAGAGTCCTTGTGTGGCTCTGTGGGTTAATGCACTGGACTGCAAAGTAGGTTTGAACCACAAGGTTAGCAGTTCAAACTCAACAGCTAATACTCAGAAACCCTATATAGGATTGCTGAGTCAAAACCAACTCAATAACATTTAACAACAATATATATATGTTGCTAAGTGCCATTGAGTTAGTTCCAACCATAGCAAGTCTGCATTTGTTTTGTATGTATATATTCATGACAATTACAGCCCTTGTTTCTGCAACTGGTTTTTAGAACTACCTTCTTCAATTACCCATTCTATATTCCCTTTGCCCTCAGCAAGCACCTCAGCAGGCTGTGGGTTTTTTGCTAGATGGCATGACCCAAATCTTCATTCCTGAAGAGTTTAGTCTATTAGTCTTCATGTTGAAATTTGGTGTCTATAGTTTACCATTGACTTTAATCACAAGATGTGGTAGTATTAAAAGACATCTTACATAATCTCTTGGATGCCACACATGTTCTTAACTTCCATTATGTAATGTCAAGCCAATTTCCCCTTGGTAATCAGGATCAATCATACCTCACCATATGGTAACTCTCTTTTTTTGCCTGTTGATCCAGTGGCATGAGGAGTGCAAAATGACCAGGCAGCATTCTTAACTTCCAGTTCAATGGAATAAGTTCAGTGTCTACAGGTGGGAACATTCCTCCCTTCGGAAGTAAAATGTCCAGACCTGAAGAGCATAGAGTTGCAGGGACAGGAAGCAAACATTTCTCAAGTGGTCATTAGGAGTAATAGTGAGTGGTGCCACTCCCATTTACAATCCTTGGTTCCTGGACTCATGGGTCCTGGCAATTGGAAAAACAGCATCATATATTGAATACTGGTTTAGAGTGCACACAGCCACCTGGAGAACATTGTCCCAACCCTGCAACATATTTCTACCTACCTGGCACCATAATTGTGCCTTTAGAAGACCACTCCATTGTTCAATTAAGTCAGCTGCTTTAGGATGATGAAGAACATAGACCAGTGAATTCCATGATCATGGGCCCATTGCCACACTTAAGTTGCAACTTACTTGTGTCTTCAGATCCTGCTCAAGTCAGGTCTCCTATATGCAACTTTATTATTCTGTGGATCAGACAACATATAGTTCATAATGGATAGCTCTGGTTTCATGGTGATGTTGTGGCCCATAATTAGGTGTTCAGTCTCTACTAAGGTCCATTAACAAGCCAAAATATGTTTCTCAAAAGGAGAGTAGTTATCTGTAGAGGATGATAGGGCTTTGATCCAAAAGCCTAAGGGCCTGCACTGTGATTCATCAATAGGAGCCTTCCAAAAGCTCCAGACTGCATCTCTATCTGCTGCTGATACTTCAAATACCATTGGATCAGCTGGCCCAAGTATTACAGTGGTTTGCATGACAGCCACAACTTGTTTCAGAGCCTTCTATTGTTATGGTTCCCACTCAAAATTAACAGCTTTTTGAGTCACTTGATTAATTGTCTGGAGTAGCACACCTAAATGAGGGTTATACTGCCTCCAAAATCAAAAGAGACCCACCAGTCATTGAGGGAGGGGCCATATGCAATAACGTATCCTTCACTCTGGTGAAGGATACCCCACACAATTTACCCCTAGAAATTTTATTGAACTAGAAGATCCTTGATTTTTTGTTGGGTTAATTTCATACCCTGAACTCCTGGTGTGGTGGTGCGGGATGAGCACTGGACTTTGAACCACAAGATCAGCAATTCAAACTCACCAGCTGCTCCTTGGAAACCCTATACAGAGTTGCTATGAGTCCAAATTAACTTGAAGGCATTTAACAACAATATGCGGGTGTTTTACCAATAAGTCTAGGGTTATTGATACTTTTTCATCACTAGGTCCAATCAGCATAACACCAACAATATAATGGACCAGTGTTATGTCTTGTGTCAGGGAAAGGAGATCAAGGACTCTGTGGACTAAATTATTGCATAGTGCTGGAGAGTTTAATGCACCACTGAGGTAGGGCAGTGTCAGTGCATTGTTGAATTTGCCAGTAGAAGACAACTGGAGATCCTTATAAACTAGAACTGAGAAAAAGGCAACAGCCAGATCAATAGCTGCATAATTTGCTCAAACAAAGAAACAGCATCTGAAACAGCAGCTGCAATTGGAATCATAACCTGGTTAAGTCTATGATACGTCTATCATTCTCCAAGATCCATCAATTTTAATTTATGTATTTATT
>NW_006409263.1:90816-91628 GCF_000296735.1 Chrysochloris asiatica | reverse complement strand
TTGGGAGCAAGTGGACATTTGATGTTTTTGTTTTTAATTTCCTTTTGTACATGTTAAGTGATTGATAAAATGTTATTCTCATGGTTTAATGAGGAGAGAGAAAGACTAAAGGACCCTTAAGCTGTGGGTTAATGCTCCAGACTGCAAAGTTGTTTGAACTGAAAGGTCAGTGGTTCAAGCTAACCAGATGCTCCTTAGAAGCCCTATATAGTGTTGCTATGGGTCGGAACTGACTCAATGGCACTTATTAACAATAACAAAAACCTTCTGGGCAGTCTTGAAGCATGTATCAAGACTGTTACCAAAAGTTTGTTTCTTTAGTTATTTCAACTGACCTTTTTGGATACCAAAAACTGTTGCTTTTGTTTCTGTCAAGTTGTGCCCTTTCTTCTGGAATTGTAAGTAAGTGGTTCCATATGATAAGCACTGGACTACAAACCACGAGGTCCAGGATTTGAGCCCACCAGTGCCTCCACAGAAGGAAAATAAGGCTTTCTGCTCCTGCAAAGATTTTAAAGCCTCAGAAACCCTATACAGGATCACTATGAGTTGGAATGGACTCGAGGACACTTAACAACATTAATACCTGTTTACACTGAATGGGTATATTGTTACAGAGAACACATTAGAAACTTTCAAGCTTAATAATACCTTGTGAATCTATGACCTACAGAGGAACCCTGAAGTGCTGTCTATCTATAGAGAATAAATCTGGATTTTTTTTTCCCTTTCCTTCAGATGTCTATGAAAGTTTTTCTGGTAGTCTCAGCTCAAAAGTGAGAATCTGAGTTTAGCAATCATTCTTAGCAATC
>NW_006409263.1:82804-89606 GCF_000296735.1 Chrysochloris asiatica | reverse complement strand
GGATTTACACCCTCGGAAACCCTGTACAGGGTCGCTATGGGTCGGAACCGACTCGACGGCACTTAACAACAACAACAACATACAAGTGTTGTTGTTGTTAAGTGCTATTGAGTAGGTTCCAACTCATAGAGACCTTGGTGTTGAGTGCTTATCCTACGGTGCCACACCAGGACTCCAACTATACAAGTGAACCTCACCAAATGGAATACACAGGTATCAAATTGACTACATCTACAGAAAGATGTTAAGAAGTTGTTGTTAAGTGCTATCATGTCAGTTTCACTCACAATGACCCTGTATAGGTTTCCAAGGAGCAGCTGATGAGCTTGAACTGCCAACCTTGCCATCCAAACTGACCTTGCAGTCCAGCACATTAACTTGTAGTGCCACACCAGGACTCTGGAAGAGACTTTGGAAAAGATAAATATCATCAGTCAAAATAAGGCCAGGGACAGACTGTGGAATAGACCACCATTTACTCATATACAACTTAAGGCTGAAGCTGAAGAAAAATTTAAAAAGTCCATGAGAGCCAAAATATCACCTTGAATATATTCATCTGAATTTAGAAACCATCTCAAGAACAGATTTATGCATTAGACATTAGTGGCCGAAGACCAGACGAGTTGTGGGATGAAATCAAGAACATCATAGATGAAAAAAAACAGGAGTTGTTAAACAAAGACAGGAAAGAAAGAAAACACCGAAATGGATTCCAGAAGTTGGTCTTGAATGTGGCGAAGTTAAAGTAACGTGTGGAAATGATGAAGTAAAATAGCTGAACAGAACATTTCAAAGGACAAAGTATTGTAAAGAACTGTGCAAAGACACAAAGGGAAGAATCTACTAATTTTATCAAGCTGAAAGGACTTGGAAAAATTCAAGCATCAAACTTCAGTATTAATGGATTCTGTGGAGAAAATATTGAATAACACTGGAAGATGGGTGGAGTACTCAGAGTCACTGTACCAAAAAGAAATTGTTGATATCCAACCATTTAAAGAGGTAGCATTTGTTAAAGAACTGATTTTATTGAAGGAAGAATCCAAGATGTACTGAAGGCATTGTAAAACAAACAAACAAACAAACAAAAGGATCCTGGAATTGACAGAAGAAAAACTGAAATGTTTCAACAAACTCATGCAGCATTTGGAGTGCTTACTTGTCCATCCCAAGAAACATGGAAGAGAGCTATCTGGCCAACCAGTTAGTATAGATCCATATTTGTACCTTTTTTAAAGAAAGGTGACTCACAAAACTCAGAAGGTTTGGGGAGGAGGGTGAAATAGAAATAAGGACCACAGGAAGGAGGTGGGCTAATTGTTATATGGAGGGGATTACAATCATTGAGGTGAAATAAAGTGCATGATTTGTTGAATGTAGAACTGATGGTCTTCACTGTAAACCTTCATTTAATTCACAATAAAAAGTTTTTAAAAAAGGAAATGTGATCTAATAAAATGTGCAAATTATCAAACAACATCATTAATATGACATGCAAGTAAGCTTTGCTAGAGATGATTAAAAATCAGGTGTAGCAGTACATTGACAGAGAACTGCCACAAATTTAAACTGGATTCACAAAGAATTGGAACGAGGGGTATCACTGATGACATCAGACAGACCTTGACTGAAAACAGAGAATACCAGAAACATGTTTACTTGTGCTTTACTGACGCGGCAAAGACATTCAATTATGTGGATCCTAACAAACCAAGGAGCTCTGGTAGCGTAGTGGTTACGAATCGGGCTGTGAACCTTAAGGTCAGCGGTTCAAAACTACCAACTGCTCCGCGGGAGAAAGATGAGGCTTTCTACTCCCGTAAAGATTTACACCCTCGGAAACCCTATACAGGGTCGCTATGGGTCGGAACCGACTCGATGGCACACAACAACAACAACAACAACAAACCATGGATAACATTGAGAAGAATAGAAATTCCAGAATATTTAATTGTGCTCATGAGATTCCTGTACGTAGACCAAGAAGCAGTCATTTGAGCAGAACAAGAGGATATTCAATGTTTTAAAATCAGTAAAGGTGTGCACTGGCGTTGTATCCTTTCACCATATTTGTTCAATCTATATGTTGAGTAACTAATCTGAGAAGCTGGATTACATGGAGAAGAAGGCGGCATCAGGATTGGAGGACTCATTAACAACCTGTGATATGCAGATGATACAACCCTACTTGCTGGAAGAGAAGAGGACTTGAACTATTGATGATTAACAAAGACTATGGAGTCATGGTGTGGTGCTGTAGGGTAAGCACAGAATTTCTAATCACAAAGTTGATGGTTCAAACCTACTAGACACTCCTTGGAAACCCTATACAGGGTCGCTATGAGTTGGAACCATCTCAACAGCGCTTAACAACATCAAAGACTACAGCCTAAAGTATGGATTGCATCTCAATGTAAAGGAATCACAAATCCTACAAATGGACCAGTAAATAACATCATTATAAATGGAGAAAAGATTAAAATTGTTAAAGACTTCATTTTGTGTGGATCTACAATCAATGTTCTTGGGAACAGTCAAGAAATCATTCTGATGTATTGCATTGGACAAATTTGATGCATAAAACCTCTATAAGGTATCAAAGACCAAAAATATCAGTTTAAGAATTAATATGCATCTGATCCAAACTTTGGTATTTTAAATGACCTCATATGCATGTAAAAAACTGGACAATAAATACGGAAGACCATTTAACACTCAGAGAAGAATCCATGCATTAGAATTATAGTGTTGAAGAATATGGAAAGTGCTATGGACTGCCAAAGAACAAACAAAGTAGTCTTTGAAAAAGTACTTTCAGAATGCTCCTTAAAAGAAAGGATGGTGAGAGTTCATTTCTCATACTTTTGACATGTCATTGGGAAGGACCAGTTCCTCAAGAAGGACATCATATTTGGTAAAGTGGAGGGTCAACATAAAGAGGAAGACTTCCAATGAGATGGATTGACACTATGGCAGCAACAATAGCTCAAGCATAACAACAATTATTAGGATGACAAAGCACCTGGCAGTGTGTCATTCTGTTGTGCATAGAGTTGCTATGAGTTGAAGCTGACTCCACAGCACCTAATGGCCTCATCCAACACATTTGCTCTAAGAACAGGGCTATTCTAATCTTTTAGATGAAGTAAATAAAATAATTTAATTGAAAATGAATAATAAAAGAAAAAGAGGGTAAGACTAGCTGCACCACTCTAATGTAATCAATATCAATGATTATATATTTAGAAATTGCTGAATCGATGTCAAATGAGGATGTTCTTGATGTCTCTTTGGAGCTAACATTATCGTACAGAACAATATTGGCAATATAACCAATTGTTATTTAAGTTGCTGAAAGTTGGACATCACAGAAGGACCCTTGAATTAACCTAGAATTCTATCTCTTGGACATGGGCCAGAAGATCTATTTGGTTTACCATT
This sequence comes from Chrysochloris asiatica, assembly GCF_000296735.1. Classification (NCBI taxonomy): domain Eukaryota; kingdom Metazoa; phylum Chordata; class Mammalia; order Afrosoricida; family Chrysochloridae; genus Chrysochloris; species Chrysochloris asiatica. Next base: position 86,162 of record NW_006409263.1, on the reverse strand, counting down.
CATAATCATCAGAACATCTTATTTATTTTTAGAGGAGCTCTACATTCGTCTTTCTCATCCACATGTTGTTAGGCTCCCATGTCTGTATATGGAAAAAGTAGATGGATAGAAATCACATGGGACAACATGAAGTTACAGGACACCAAGTGGGAAGGAGGAGAAGTGAATGGAAGGAAAATATGTATTTTGTAGTATTTTATGTATTATAAAATACATATGTATTACAAATATAATGGCAAGCTAACATTTTTTGAATGTGGATGGTGGGTTGCATTATTTTCATATTTCAAATATGTTTTAACATTGTGAACATTAAATATTTTAAAGAATCTATGGAAATCTGCTCATTGTTAAGAAGTATCAAAATAAAAATCTCTTCAAGATCCCTTGATTTCTTAGAATTTTGATGAAGGGTGTGGGGCTTAGAATCTCTGCCTTTCCTAATAATATCTTCTGGTAAAAACCATCTGAGACATTATTCTCAGCAGCCAAGTTACCTGGTGTTAAGCTGAATCTCAAATGAGACAATCCTTGTTTTTCAGATGCCTTGTTCCCCACAGAAAATCCACAGACGGTAGTGCTGATTGTGTCCCTGGTTTTCCTGATTATTTTCCTGGTGATCACCTGTTTTCTATTTATACGTTCTAGAAGAGCAAAAGGTTAGTTTGGGAAAAAGTGAGGGGTTGACATAATTCAAAGACAAATCAGAGAATAATATCAAACAAAACAAAATAAAACAAGTCAGAAAAGGGCAATAGGGATTAACATTTAAAACTGAGCTGAGAAAACATAAAAAGGAAGAAAAATTCCATTTACATAGGATTGGTTTTCCATTTAGTCAAATAATAAATATTGCCTGGTCAAGGATAGCTATCTTATGAAGAAAATAGCACATACTTAGGTAAGTTTTAAAAATACTGCTACAATATCATAGAAATCTTCATTACATAAAAATATCAAACTGTGAAGCCATCATCATTCTTTCTTCTAGGTATATACACTTCTGAAGTTGGTATTTTCATCTCTATAACCCTTTCCTAAAGAATTCTATGCTCTTTGATTTACACCATGTCAATGCGGCAGTTTTGTCATCCTCTATGAACCTGGAGTTTTGGTGTGACACTGTAGGATAAGCACTGGACTGCAAGATCAGTGGTTCAAACTCACATGCTGTTCCTTGGAAAGCCTATAGAAGATCACTATGAGTCAGAACTGACTCAACAGCACTTAACAACAAACAACAGTAACCTGTACATAGACCAAGAGACAGTCATATGAACAGAGCAAGGAGATACAGGATGATTTTAAATCAGGAAACATGTGTGTCAAGGCAGTATTTTTCCACCATATTTATTTAATTTGTATGGTGAACAAATAATCCTAGAAGCTGGAGTCTATGAAGAAGAGCATGTCCTCAGAATTGGAGGAAGACTCATAAACAACCTGCAAAACACAGATGATACAATCTTGCTGGAAGAGAAGAGGGCTTAAAATACTATTGCTCAAAGATTACAGTCTTCAATATGGATTACACCTTAATGTAAAGAAAACAGAAATCCTCACCCATGGACCAATAAATAACATCATGATAAATGGGAAAAACATTGAAGTTGTCTAAGACTTCATTTTGCATGGATCCACAAACAAGAAATCAAATGAAAGCAAATCTGCTGCACAAGACATATTTAAAGTGTTAAATAGAAAAAATATTAGTTTGAGTACTAAGGTGCATCTGACCCAAGTGTGGGGTTTTCAATAGCCTTATATTTATGTGAAAGTTGGGCACTGACAAGGAAGACCGTAGAACAATTGATACATTTGAGTTATGATGTTGTAGAAGAGTATTGAAAGGTCATGAACTGCCAGAAGAAGACACAAATCTGCCTTGGAAGGAGCACAACCAGAATACTGTTTTGAAGCCTAGTTGGTGAGACTTTGTCTTTCATACCTCAGACATAATATCATTGGAGAATGACATTATGCTTGGTAGAGTAGAGGGTCAACAAAAAAGAGGAAGAACTCGCCAATGAGATGGATTATCATCATGATAGCAGCAGTGAGCTCAAGTATAACAAATGTGAGTATAGGCAAGACTAGGCAGTTTCATTCTGAACTGCATAACTGACTTGATGGCACTGAACAACAACCTCTGTAGGGTCTCAGATCTACCACTTGTCTGTAAATTTGTCATACTGTGGTGGCTTGAGTGTTGCTATGATGCTATAGGCTATGACACCAGTATTTTAAGTACCAGCAGTGTCATACATGGTGGACAGGTTTAAGTGGCGATTCCAGATTAAGATAAGGATGAAGGAGAGACATACCACTTCTGAATGATTAGTCATCGAAAGCCTTATGAATATCAAGAACACTGATATAGTGTCTGAAAATAAGCCTGTCAGGTTGGAAGACACTCAAACTATGACTGGAAAAGAGCTAGTTGACCTTAACGACATGGTTGGAGCAAAGCCTTCAGGATCTACATTTGCTGATGTGAAGCAACTCAAAATGTAAAGGAAAAGATGCAAACATCAATTAAAAATCAGAACGTGGAATGTTTGCAGTATAAATTTAGGAAAATTTGAAAGATGTAAAAAAAAATGAAGTGAAACATATCCTAGACATTAGCAAAAAGAGCATATCAAGCTCTATCTTGTGCTTGACTGTCTTATGAATATTGGTTTCCCTTGCCTACTGTAAAATACACACTTGAGTGGAATAGAAAGAAATAATCAGGAAACCTACTTACAGAAATCTTGTAAGCCCATCTTCAGCCTATAACTGACTGCAATACCTAAAAGGGGTTCTACAACTTGCCCAGTGAAATAGGCTTCTTGTGGAACCTTTGTAGTGCATAGGACCTTGCATGGAATCCTGAGCCCCATCCAGAATGCTCTGAGGTGGGGGGGCATTTCCACTTCAAAGAACTAGCAGACTAGCCTGGAACAGCTAGAGGAACAGAAGACACTCTTTTTTTTTTTTTTTTTTAACTTTTTATTGTGACTTGAGTGAGGGTTTACAGAGCTGCTCACTGGTTTTACATTTTTTTAAAAAATGTTTTATTGTAAATTATGTGATGGGAGAACATTAGTTTTACATTCATCCTATGGTATATCATTTCATTGCCATGGTTACAATCCCCTCCATGCATCATGAACCATCCAAAGGGTATACACTACAAGCCTGCTCCCACCCCACCCCTGTTGTCAGCACACAACCCCTCTCCCTCTCTGTGTCTAAAGTCCCCAGCTGCTCTATCACTCCATGGCATCATCTCTGCCTCCATCTCAGGCATCACTGCTTCTCTGGGTAGGGTCCTGCTCTCTGCTCTTCTACCTTGATGATCCCAGGGACCTCC
>NW_006409263.1:73396-82384 GCF_000296735.1 Chrysochloris asiatica | reverse complement strand
AAGAAAAAGCAAGTTGTTTGCCAGAGAGCATCAAGGGAAGCAATTAAGTCCCTTCAGGACAAACCCCCCCCCCCCAAGACTGAAACTCAAAGGGAACACATGAGCAGGCATGTAAGATTGTTGGCAATCACGTTGGCTTACTGGTGAGTGGAAGAGGGGTAAAGGCAGCAATGAAGATATAGGCTGAGTTCAACCATGTCCCATAGATTCCTGTTGACCTGGAGATTAGGGAGAGAAGAGGAAGGGTTGGTTTGTCTGAATTATGGTGAGTCCTGAGGACTCCTGAGCCCAGAGACAAGGACATAGCCATGGAGGGCTAGAGTGGAGAGTGAAGCGTCCAGCTGATATGAAGTGAGGGGAGACACACAACATCCAAACTTGTAGATAGTACCCATTCAACCTAGCTTCAATTACTTGATGATCAGAACCTAACTAGAGGAAGATGAAAAAAAAATTGATAAAGGAGACAAATGTAAATTGCTATAATTTGATTAAAATTTGACCTATATATATGTACGTAGTAGCTCAAAATACCAACTGAAAGTGAAGGAGATTTCACATCAATTATCAGTCCTATCCCCTCTGTATACAGGGTTTATAGGGATGGACAACTTAGACATTGGCTATCTAAAATGGGGGGGCTATAAAGGCACAAAGTGACTGACTTACAACTTTTCAAGAGGGAGTTTAGTTTCAGAGTGTGCAGGGGAAGTTAAAATCCCCATGGAATACTTTTTATCTTGTCTAGATGAGTCTGGTAAAAGGAGATGGGGATAAGATTCTTATGATTCAATAATGAGTAACTGTTATCATGACTAATTGTGACTGTCACAACTGTAAGGCAGAAGTTTTGTAACAAAAAGGGAGGAGTAGTTAATCTTACAGTCCAGAAACAGAGGACCCTAGGACCATCAGGGGAGAAGAGCACGAGCAATACGTGGGACCCTATCCAGAGAAGCAGCGACATCAGAGATGGAGGCAGAGATGATGACATAGAGCAGCTGAGGACTCTAGACTCATGGAAAGAGAAAGTCTGTGTGTTGGTGGCCAGGAGGCAGGTTTGCAGAATGTGCCCTTTAGTTGTTTAAATGATTATATATTCCTGAGTGTTTTTGTGTACATCCCTGCCCTCCCCCCTCCAAAAAAAGGAAGAGGGAATAGAAGCAAATATTGGCTTTCTACTCCAGTAAAGATTTACACCCTCAGAAACCCTGCACAGGGTTGCTATGAGTTGGAACCGACTTGACGGCACTTAACAACAACAACAATTGTTGAATGATGATGCACGGAGGGAATTGTAATCATTGCAATGAAACAATGAGTGTAAAACTGATGTTCTCCCATGTAAACTATCACTCAAGTCACAATAAAAACTTTTTTAAAAAAAGGTCTGTCTTGAAGTACAATGTTATCTATAATACAAAAATACCCATACTCCTATAAGGAAGACCAATTAATATTACTATTATTCAGTAGATTTACACACCAATCCCTAAAACCTGTGATGATGAAGTTGAAAAATTCTACCAACTTTTTTAGTCAGAAATTGATCAAACATGAAATCAAGATGCATTGATAGTTACTGGTGATTGGAATGTTAAAGTTGTTAAAAAGCATCAATAGTTGGAAAACATGGCCTTGGAGACAGAAACAATGAGGGAAGTTTACATAACAGAATTTTTCAAGACGAAGGACTTATTAATTGGAAATATCTTTTCAACAACACAAAAAAAGCACTATACACATGGATCTCACTAGATGGAATACACAGGAATCAAATTGATTACAACTTTGGGAAGAAACAATGGAGAAGCTCAATATCATCAACAAAAACAATGCCAGGAGCCAACTGTGGATCATATGTTTATGTGAAAATTCAGGATGAAGCTGAAGAAAATTAAAACAAGGTTGTTGTTGTTATGTGCCGTGAAGCCGGTTCCACTCATAGCGACCCTGCCCAGGGTTTCTGAGGCTGTTAATCTTAACGGGAGCGGAACGCCTCATCTTTCTCCCGCGAAGCAGCTGGTAATTTCGAACTGCTGACCTTGTGGTTCGCAACCCGATTCATAACCACTATGCTACCAGAGCTCCTTACAAGGTTACAAGGGTCAAAAAAATGACTTTAAGTATTGTTGTTGTTAAGTGCCGTTGAGTTGGTTCAGGCCCATAGCCACTCTGTATAGGGTTTCCAGGGAGTGGCTGGTGAGCTTGAATTGCCAACCTTGTAGTTCAAACTGACCTTGCAGTCCAGTGCATTAACCCACAGCACCATGAAGTATATATTACCTGAATTTAGAGACTATCTCAATAACAGATTTGATTCACTGGGCACAAATAAATGAAGACCAAAAGAATTGGGGGATGACATTAAGAATGTCATACAGGAAGAAAGCAAAGGTCATTAAAAAAGACAGGAAAGAGAGGACAAAAAGGGGTGTCAGAAAAGACTCTGAAAGTTGCTGCTGAACACATAGCAGCTAAAGTGACTGGAAGAAAAGATGAAGTAAAAGGGCTGAACAGAAAATTTCAATGACATCTTGAGTATTATAATGAAATGTGTAAAGACATGGGGTTAGAAAACTAAAAGAGAAGACTACATTCAGCATTTCTAAGCTGAAAGAACTGAAAAAAAAATTCAAGACTTGACTTGTAATATTGAAGGACAGGGTTACTATGAGTCGTAACTGACTCCACGGCACATAACCACCACCAAGATAGGCAAAATGGCACTGTAGTAAGCATTGTACTGATAACCACAAGGCTGGCAGTTTGTACTCACCAGTGGCTCCTTGGAAAATCTGTATACAGAACTGACTAGATGGCACTTAACAACAACAACGGTAACTATGGGCAAAATATTAAATGATGCAGAAAGCATCAAAAGAAAATGAAAGGAATACACAGAGTTACTGTACCAAAAAGAATTGGTTGATGCACTGGTGAGCTTGAACCACCAACCTTGTGGTTCAAACTGACCTTGCAGTCCAGAACATCAACCCACAGCACCACACCAGGACTCTATATACATATGTGTTCAAGCTCATCATCCTTTCCTCGGAAGCCCTATGTAGGAATTGACTCAACAGCACTTAACAAGAATATAGCTCACAACTGTAGAGACAGGAGAGTCCCAAGTGCAGACAGGCCTGGGGAGCCAAGATTGCGAGTGGGTCAGCGGTTTGAAACTACCAGCCGCTCTGCAGGAGAAAGATGAGGCTTTCTACTCCCGTAAAGATTTACACCCTCGGAAACCCTGTACAGGGTCGCTATGGGTCGGACCCGACTCGATGGCACTTAACAACAACAACAACTGGAAGGTAGGAATCCCAATTTGGTGCACAGAGGAGAACCTTGATGCTAGAGCGGGGGTGGCAGCAGGGTGACGGGCAAACAAGGTTCTGTAGGCATGGCTACAGAACCAGCAGTGTGGAGCACACTAGCTGGGGCAACAGGAATAGGTGTGAAGGGCCCTGTGATAGTTGTTTGATTTTCCAGGCACACCTGGCAATCAGACCAAGCAGGCAAATACACAACAGAGCAGGCCTCTGGCTCAGGATCAAAGAACTGGAGGTTGGAGGATGACCCAGATATGAGATCCAGATCCAGGGGGAAAAAGAGTGCAAGACTTTCCTGCACGTCCATTATACTGGAAGCAGGTCACACCCTCAAGGAAGCATCTTTTTAGTTGATTGAGTACTCATAGCCAATTATCATAGAGTTGTTAGACAACTGGGAATCCTGGCTCAGTCAAGTTGACGCAGAACAGTCCACTGCTTGTCAACTTGGTACTGATAAACCATATGCATAATTTCTAAAAGAAAATTGTAAAGTCATACTTGTGCCTAATATGATATAACTAAAATACATACAACAAAAACACACTGGCCCCAATTCCATCTTATATTTTACAAATTAACAAAGCAAAATTTTTTGATGTACACATACAAAACAAAACAAAAAAATATATATTTATAACAATTACAGGCCTCATTTCTACAACTAGTCACTTCACTATAGCTCGTATTTAGAACTATTTCTTCAACTACTCATTCTGTATTCCCTTTGTATTCAGCATGCACCTCAGCTGGCCATAGTTCTTTGCCTGGTGGTATGACCAGGCAAACTTTCATTCCTGAAGTGTCTAGGCTATTAGTCTTCCTGTTGGAATTGGGTTTCTGTAGTTTACCAGTGACTTTAATCACAGGATATGGTGGGACTAAAAGATATCCTAAGGAATCTCCTGGATGCCACATATATTCTCCTTTATCTCCATTATATAATGTCAAGCCAATTTCTTCTTGAAAATTAGGATCAATCATACCACTCAATACAGTAACTCACTTCTTTGCCTGTTGCTCCAGAGGCATAAGAAATGTGAAATCACCAGGGGCATTCTTAATTTCTAGTTCAACAGGATTATTGCTATGTCTCCAGTTGGGAGCATTTCTTCCTTCAGAATAAAAACATCCAGGCCCAAAAAGCATAGGTTTGCAGGGGCAGGAAGCAAAAAATTTCAAGTAACTAGTAGTAATAGTGAGTGATGCCACTTCCATTACATCCCTTGGTTCCTAGACCCATGGATACCGGCAATTGGAGAAATAGCACCATATATTGGATGATGGTTTAGAGTATAAGCCTCCTAGAGAACATTGTCGTAAGCCTGCAAGGTATTGTCACCTAGCTGGCACCATAACTGTGCCTTTATAAGGCCATTCCATCATTAAATTAAGCCAGCAGTTTCAGGATGATGAGGAACATGTCAGACTAGTGAATTCCACGATCATGGTCCCATTGCTGTACTTCATTTGCTGAAAAGTGGGGCCCTTGGCCTGAGGTGATTCTGTGTGGAATATTATGATGGTGGATCTGATATCTGTAAGGCCATAGATGGTAGTTTTGGCAGGAGCATTTTGCGCAGGGAAGTCATATCCATATCCAGAGTAAGTGTATATTCCTGTAAGAAAAGACACTGCCCTTTCCATGATGCATGTGGTATGATCCAATTAACCTACCACAAGGTAGCTGGTTGATCTCCATGATGAATGGTCTCATACCTGGAAATCAGTGTTGGTGTTTTATGCTGGCAGATTGGACACTCAGCAGTGACTGTAGTCAGGTCAGCCTTCATCAGTAGAAGTCCTTAGTGTTGAGCCCATGCATAACCTCCATCTCTGTCACCATGGCTACTTCATGTATGATCCCATTGGGTAACGACAGGAGTTGCTGGAGAAACAGCATGATTAGTTTCCACAGAATATGTAATCTTGTCCACTTTGTTGTTAAAATCTTCCTCTGTTGTGGTAACCATTTGATGTGCATTCACATGAGTCACAAATACCTTCACTCTTTTTTGCCCATTCAGTGGTCACATACTTCATCCCCACACCTCCTTGTCACCATTTTCCAGTCATTTTCCTTTTAACTCCCTGACCATCCAGCCAAACTATTGACAACAGCACATGAATCAATATACAGTCTCACATCTGGCCATTTCTCCTTCCAAGAAAAATGGACAACTATTTACACTCCTCAAAGTTCTGCCCACTGGGAGGATTTCCTTTCACAACTGCCCTTCAGGTAGTCCCAGAAGGGGTCTGTAGTGCTGCTGCTGTCCAATTTTGAGTGATGCCTGCATGTTGTGCAGAACCAAGCATGAGTTGTCTCTTCCTCATTCAACTGATAATAAAGAACTGGGAGAGGGAAAGTAATGTGACAGGAGTGGGAACCCTGGGCATTTGAGCCACTTCCTCATGCAACTTACTCATGCCTTCAGATCCTGCCTAAACCTGGTCTCATATATACTACTTCCACTTAATGATGGAGTGCTGCTGTGCACATCCAACTTTGTGATTCTGTGGGTAAGAAAACACCCAGTTCATGATGGGTAGCTCTGGTTGCATGGTGACTTGTTGGCCCATGGTTAGGTGTTCAGTCTTTACTAAGGCCCAGCAACAAGCCAAAAGCTATTTCTCAAAAGGGGAGTAGTTATCTGCAAAGGATGGCAGGGTTTTGGTCCAAAATCCTAAGAGTCTGTGCTGTGATTCAATAATAGGAACCTGCCAACGACTCCAGACTGCATCTCTATCTGCCACAGACACTTCAAGCACCATATGTCCAAGTGTCAGAGTGTCTTGCACAGCAGCTTGAATCTCTTGCAGAGCCTTCTAATCATGGGCCCCACTCTTAATTGTTGTTGTTGTTAAGTGCCGTGGAGTCGGTTCCGACCCATAGCGACCCTGAACAGGGTTTCCTAGGCTGTAAATCTTTACAGGAGCAGAAAGCCTCATCTTTCTCCCGCGGAGCAGCTGGTAGTTTTGAACTGCTGACCTTGCGGTTCACAGCCCAATTTGTAACCACTACGCTAACAGAGCTCCTTAATTAGCAGGTTTTTAGTCACTTGATAAACTGTCCAGAATAGCACACACAAATGAGGAATATGTTGCCTCCAACATCCAGAGAGGCCTGCCAGGCACTGTGCCTCTTTTTTAGTTGTGGGAGGGGTCCAATGCAATGACTTATCCTTCACTTTACTAGGAATATCTCTACATGCTATATACCACTGAACCCCTAGAAATTTCACTGAGGTGGAAAGTATCTGAATTTTGGTTAGACTGTGTTTTACCAATAAGTTTAGAGTCATTGATGCCTCTTCTTCTTTAGGACCCCAAATCATAATGTCATCAATGTAATAGACCAGTGTGATGTCTTGGCGTAGGGAAAGTTGATCAAGATCCCTGCAGACTAAATTATGACATAGTGTTGGAGAGTTGATTTACCCATGAGATAAGGTTGTGAAAGTGTAATATTTATTGGCCTTGCCAACTGAAGACAAACTGCTTCTGGTGATCCTTACAAACCAGAATTGAGTAAAGGCATTGGCCAGATCAGTATCTGCATACCAGGTACCAGGAGATTTATTAATGTATGATAATACACTGTCATTTTCCAAGATTCATCTGCATTTTGCAAAGGCTAGATAGGTGAGTTAATGGGGATATGGTGGAAATTATCACCTTTGCATCCTTCAAGTCCTTGATTGTAGCACTAATCTCTTGAATTCCTCTAGGAATGTGGTATTGCTTTTGGTTTACTATCTTGCTAGGTCAAAGTAGCTCTAAGTTAACACTTGACTTTCCAACCATAATAGACCTTATTCCACATTTTAGGGATCCAATGTGGGGGCTCTTCCAGTTGCTGAGTATGTATATTCTGATTATATATTCTGGAACTGGGAAAATCACCACAGAATGAGTTCAGGACCCATTGGACCCAAAGTAAGATGGACCTTAGTTAAGACCCCATTATAACTTGACCTTCATATACCCTCATTCTCACTGGTGGGCCACAGTGATGCTTTGGGTGTCAGTTCAGAGCCAGTATCTATTAATCCCTGAAAAGTCTGATTTTTTTCCTTTCCCCAAATGAATAGTCACCCTTGTAAAAGGCTGTAGATCCCTTTGGGGAAGTTCAGAAAAAAGACTAACAGCTGGCAGCGTAGAGGAGTCCTTCCTCAAGGAGAACTGTTGTTGTTGTTAGGTGCCATCAAGTCAGTACTGACCCATAGCAACCTTATATACAGCAGAACGAAACACAAGGAGACCTAGCTACCTCTTAATTCAGGGAATTGTGGGTCTATAAGCTGACTCAAGTCTGGGAATTGATTGAGAAGCCATGACTTTTTATTCTGGCTAATAAAGTTAGACTGCTGTTCTTTCGACCCAGATGTCTTCCTCTTGTACCAGTCAAGTAAATATTTAGTAGATTTCCCATTTATTCCCATCTGACTAAGTCCACAAGAATCAGATTGTTATGATTATTGCTTTGATTCTGCTGTCTAATTACAGTAACCACACCCACCTTGTCTTTGCTGATTAAGTGCTGCTACTTGGCTCCTACAACCATGGGATCCAATCATCTCCATTGTGATTAAGTGTCTTAATTCAATTCAAACCTTCCTCTACAGAATACCAAGGCAAATCTGGTACTTCAACTTGATGTATTGTATGACACTATGAAATCCATGTTTCAGTGAACTATTAGATCTTTCCTAACCACTAGAGCTGAGTCATTAAATGAATAGTCTGTGTTAAAGGGCCCCATATCAAGAAACTCAGACCAATTAAATGCTGTGTTCCTTCTGCCATTATTCCACACCCTTAATAGCCATTCCCACACATATTCTCCTGGTTTCTGTTTATACAACTTAGAAAAATCAAGCAGTTCTTCTGGAAGATAGAGTATTTCTACCTGGGTCACAAACTACTTCACCCTTTGGGGTTCAATGAGACATAAGTCTAGTATCAGATCTAGAAGCAATAATTGGTGGAGATATTCAGCAATGTCTTACAAGACATCTGCCTTAGGTGATGACTCAGGAAGTGCCTCAGGCACCATCTCAACAGACACAGTTGAATTAATATCATCAAGAGTGAGCAGAGGAAATGTTTTTTTACTGATAATGGCGTAATCTCTGCAGGTGGGAGGGATGGGGCTGTTAGCAAGAGTGACTCAATGGGATCTATAGGCTCTATGTTCCCAGCTTCCTGATTATCTTCACAAATGTCCCCATCTCAAGTTTCAAGATTTCATTTCTTCCCAGTCAATGCCCTCATTTTATGATTAGACACTATTCCAGGTTGGGAAATGAGCACTTGAACTGTGACTCTTTAGTGCTGAGCACATCTCTTTCTTTTACACTTTGGTCTATTGTATGTAGGATCAAAACACCAGCTTTTTCATACTTCTCATCCTGAAAAAATTGCCAAAAAGTATCATACACACAATTACCCAGATCCTTGAGCCTCCCTTCTACGCAATACATGACATATAGGTGGTGATTTTTTGCATATTAATATTGCCACCTCATGCCATGAGTTAACATCACCCTCACTCTCTTTACTAATGGAGGCAGAGTTATCAGTGCATTTAAATTTGATCAGACAAGGAAACCAATTTTATAAACTCATCCTTCTGATATTGCTTCTCTAG
>NW_006409263.1:63452-66438 GCF_000296735.1 Chrysochloris asiatica | reverse complement strand
GACTAAGGTGTGCCTCACCCAAGCCATGGTATTTTCAATAACCTCATATGGATGTGAAAGCTGGATGGTGAATAAGGAAGATCGTAGAAGAATTGATGCCTTTGAATTGTGGTATTGGAGGAGAATACTAAAAGTGTCATGGACTGCCAAAAGAACCAATGTATGTGTTTTGGAAGAAGTGCAGCCGAGTGCTCCTTGGAGGCCAAGATGGCTAAACTTCGTCTCTCATACTTTGGACATATTGTCAGGAGGGAACAGCCGCTGGAGAAGGATGTCATGTTGGGTAAGATGGAGAGTCAGAGAAAAAGAGGAAGACCCCTAACAAGATAGATCGGCCAGGTGACATCATTGATGGCGTCAAGTGTGGCAGCAGTAGTGAGGTTGGTCCAGGATCAGACATTGTTTCATTCTGCTGTGCATGGTGTCACTATGAATCGGTTCTGACTCGATGGCACCAGACAACAACAACAACAACAACAACAAAATTTAAATTATCCAATTAAAATTATACATCAGGAAAAATCCTGACAGGAAAGGTTATTTCATCTTCATCATTCTACCAAGGAATTCTCCACATACAAGGAATTATGCTTTTTGTAATGGTGATATGTGAGTAAATAAAATGGAACTGTTCCCATTCTTTGTATTGAATACTACAACTGAGTCCAGGTATGGCATTGTGGGATAAAACACTGCACTGTAAGGTCGGTTTAAACCACAAGGTCAGAGGTTCAAACTCACCAGCTGCTCTTTGGTAACCCTATTCAGAGGTACTATGAGTCGGAAACTACTCAATGTACTTAACAACAAGTATACTACAATAATAATACTTGTTGATTAGTACCTTGAGTCAGTTCTGACTCATAGCAACCCTTTATAGGGTTTCCCAGGAGTGACAAGTGGGTTTGAACCATCAGATTTGTGGTTTGCAATCCAGTACTAATCCTACAGTGCTACACCAGGAATCCAAACAACAATAATAAATAAAAGCAAATATGATGCGGGGGGCTGGCAGAAGTGTAGAGACTGGAGATTCAGGCAGAGGGCAGATATTGAAGCAAATTGTAGGTTATCTTCACATTTTTTATTCATCTACAAAGTCTGTTTAAACCTCAAGGTAGGCAGTATGAACTCATCAGCTGCTCCTCAGAAACCCTATACAGGGTAGCTATCCACCGGAACTTATGTCACTTAACAACAACAAAAACATGTGAAAAGAAGCTGAAGGGTTTTGAGTGGATAGTTCAACATAAGAAGATCATAAAATTTTGATTTTAAAGAAACTGTAAAATGCAATGATATATCAAGAGAAGACATCTGGAGATCAATGTCTTCTGTGGTTGATTCTGTGGTGGTCATTGTAGATTCAGATGGGCAATAAAGATGGTGGAGTTAGTGAGAAAGGAGACAAAGCATTTGAGATCTATTATGGAGGCGAATCAAAGAGTCTTGATGAATAATTCAATGTGATGGGTGAAGTGGCTGTTGATGGAGAAAAAAGTACAAAGAATACTTCCTTCTTTCTGGACTGTGCAACTGGATAAATTGCTTCATTTACTAACATATTAATGAGAACGAATACTTTTTTCTAGCCACATAATTCAGTAATTCATTATTTCTTTCAACATGAACAGTCTCTTCAGTATTCTTTACATCTGATGGACAGTACTAAGAACTGAGGGTTCAAAACTTCATTCTCTGTTTTGAATTTATTGCTTTGTCTTTAATCTTTAAGTCACAAATTATATTTGTACTTTATATGTTGATTAGTTCATAAGGATTTTATTTTATGTGAATTTTGCCTCTGATTTTCTTACTTTTCTGGTCAGATCTTGGATTAGAAATATTAGTGATAGTTATTTTTTGCTTTTTAAAATAAGAAAAAAATACTCAAATGTCTAAAAGCAAATAATTTATTGTAGTTGATTTATAAAAGGAAATACCTTTCAGCCATTCAATTATGCTATTATTAAGTGCCATCCAGTTGGTTGCAACTTATAGTGAGGAATCCTGTATGGGGTTTCCAAGGCTATAAATCTTTTGCAGGAGCAGAAAGGCTCGTCTTTCTCCTGTAGAAATGCTGGTGGGCTTGAATCACTGATCTTATAGTTGGCAGTTCTGTGCTTGTACTACAGTGCCACCACACTCCTAATTATGCCATGTTGTTGTTAAGGGCCGTCAAGTGGGTTCTGTCTCATAGTGACCCTAATTAGGGTTTCCTAGGAGTGGCTGGTGGGTTTGAACCACCTGACCTTGTGGTTCGCTGTCCAGTGCTGATCCTAGAGTGCAACATCAGGACTCCAAAATTATGCTATAGAAGAGTAATATTGTGAACAAATTTATAAATGAATAGAGTGGATGAATGAAATAGTATGTGTTACATGATCCCTTTTTTGTATTCAAATAACAATGCATGGGTATACACTTTTTTGTGGGTATTGTAGAAGGAAAAACGTTCTGGACGTATATGTATGGCAAGATATTTTAATAGTTGCTTTTGTTGTTAAGTGTCATTGAGTTGGCTTGGACTCATAGCAACCGTGCATATGTTTCACTGTATTATACCTTTTACTCTATCCATCCACGGAGCAGCTGGTGAGTCTGAACTTCTGACCTTGAGGTTCAAACCAGCCTTGCAGTTCAATAATGGTTATATCTGGGTAATAGAAACTTAGTTGGATTATTGTCTTACTACATCCTTTCTTTTGGAACCGACTCATAGCGACCCCATGCACAATGGAACAAAACAGTCCAATCCTGGTCCAACCTCACTACTGCCGCCACACTTGACGCCATCAATGATGCCACCTGGCCAATCCATCTCATTGGGGTTCTTCCTCTTTTTCTCTGACCCTCCGTCCTACCCAGCATGACATCCTTCTCCAGAGACTGTTCCCTCCTGACAACATGTCCAAAGTATGAGAGACGAAGTTTAGTCATCTTGGCCTCCAAGGAGCACTCTGGCTGCACTTCTTCCAAAACAGAT
>NW_006409263.1:61124-61747 GCF_000296735.1 Chrysochloris asiatica | reverse complement strand
AACAATATTAGGACCAAAGAAAATTATACAGAGGTAGCCAACTAGTGAGTTCGCAAAAACCAATGAACCCAGAACGTCAGGAGGTCACTTCCTTTGGCCCTCAGGGTCCATGGCTCACTGTCCTGAGGAGGACCCGGGATTGGATTTTTGTCCATGTCACAGGGCCACTGATCAACCCAGGGTCTGCGTATGTTGATGCCAGCAAGTTGTACCACAATTTCCCTGATTTTCGAATACATTGGACATGTTTCTGACTTCATGCCTTTACTTGGGTTTGCCTCATGGGCATCACTCTGTTATACCTTTCATGATATCCATACAAACATGCTAGACATGACATCCATAGTGTGATCATTGAGAAAGCATTCTATTATCAGACTATTGATAAAACATTTTGTAGTAATAATTTCATAAACCTGTGTCAGCGATAAAATAATTTGGAGGTTTTTCACCCAATAAAATCAGGTTTATTCCACAATAGCATGTTTAAACTTGTCTCTGCACTCAGTGGATGACTGAAGAGAGGTTATCTCAGTAATACACATTTCTTAGTTTCATTATTGTTGTTGTTGTTAAGTGGCAGTGAGTTGGTTCTGACCCATAGTGACCCTGTATAAAGTTTT
>NW_006409263.1:57232-61024 GCF_000296735.1 Chrysochloris asiatica | reverse complement strand
TTCAGTAGTTCAAGCTCACCAGGTGCTTCTCAGAAATCCTATACAAGGTCACTGTGAATTCTTAATTATATATTAAGATTAGGAAATGTTTGCATCAGGTTTATATTATTTCACCATACTTATTCAATCTGTATGCTGAGCAAGTATTTAAAAATGCTGGATTATATGGAGAAAAACATGGCATCAGGGTTTGAGGAAGATTTATTAACAACCTACAATATGCTGATGATACAACCTTGCTTGCTGAAAGCAAAGAGGACTTAAAATACTTACTGATGAAGATCAGAGACCACAGCCTTCCATATAGTTTGCACCTTAATGTAAAGAAAACAAAAATCCTAACCACTGGTTCAATAAACAACATCCACATAAATGGAGAAAAGATTGAAGTTGTCAAAGATTTCATTTTGCTCAGATCAACCATCAACACTCATGGAAGAAGCAGTAAAGAAATCAAATGGCAAATTGCATTTATGGAAATAGGCTGCATAAGACCTCTTTAAAGTGCAGAAGAGCAAAGATGTCAGTTCAAGGACTAAGGTGAGCCTGACCCAAACCATTTTATTTTTAATAACTTCATATGAAAAAGAATTCCAAGCTGCACTGAAGACATTGTCAAAGAACAAGGCTCCAGGAATTGACAGATTACAAACTGAAATGTTTCAACTAACTGATGCAACATTGGAAGTGCTTACTCACTTGTATATGCCAAGAAATTTCTAAGCCAGCTACTTGTACAACCAATTGGAAAAACTCCATAATTGTGCCCATTCCGAAGAACAGTGACCCAACAGAATGCAGAAATCATTGAACAATATCATATTATTATCAGCAAAATTTTGCTGAAGATAATTAAAAAGTGATTGTAGCAGTACATCTATAAGGAACAGCCAGAAATTCAAGCCTGATTCAGAAGAGGAGGTGAAACTAAAAATATCATTGCCGCTATCAGATGGACCTTGACTAAAAGCAGAGAACATTTAAAAGTTTACTTGTGCTTTATCAACTATGCCAAAGCCTTCAGCTCTGTAGATCATAACCTATTGATACATTGCAAAGAATAAATATTCCAGAACACTTAGCTGTACTCATAAGAAACCTATATATAGACTAAGAGGCAGTCATTCAAATAGAACAAAGGAATACTCAATAGTTTTAAATCAGCAAATGTGTACACCAAGGTTTTATCCTATCACTGTTATATTCACTCTCTATGCTGAGCAAATAATTTGATAAATTGGGTTATATGAAGTGAATGTGGCATCAGGATTGGGGGAAGAATCATAAAACCAGCAATATGTAGATGATACAATTTTGCTTTTCTGGAAGTGAAGCGGACTTACAATACTTACTGATGAAGATCAAAGACTTCAAGGGCACTCAACTATAACAACGGGATGAAATTGTTTTCTTTGAAATGTTTTGGGAACAAAAAGACATCTGAAGGAACAAGATTAGGGCTCAAAGTTGGATGGAGTAAGATTTCCCCATAAAGTCCTTGTAGGACAGCCTTTGCTACCCTTGAAGAATGAGCAGGTCCATTGATGTGATGGGGAAAACTTTTCTTGACACAACTTTTCTAGGCTTTTCCTCACCAATATAGTTTTCAATTTTCTTTCCACATCATTCTGATAGTTCCTGACAGATGTCCTTTTTTTCTAATAAGCCTGTATTCATCCTGTGTTTTTTAAGAACCTGTGATGATTACTCCTATGGGATCTCGACAAAATAGTCATCGTAACTTTCTGAGTTGACTTCTCTGCCTTGAATTTAACTGATCCAGCAGATATTTTTGGGAAGCCAATGTTGAGATTGGACCTTGGTTTCTGAATTGTATTAGTAAATCCAAGTTTCATCTCTGATTATGATTTGTTCCATACAATTGTTTTCATTAGCTATGATCTTGCTTAAAAGTCCAGTTGAGAGGTCAATTCTTTGATTAGCTGATCTTCCTGTGATGCTCTGTTGTTGTTGTTATTAGGTGCCATCGAGTTGGCACTGACTCGTCGATTCCTTACATAGCCACATTTTCTTTAGACATTAAACAAAATTTTATGTCTCAGGAGATGTACACATGCTGTTTTCAAATTACTTCTGCTTCAGATTTAGCTTTTATGTTGGGCATAATATTTTCTGCATAGAATAAACTCATAAATATATGTAAAATTGCTTCAAAATGGCCATCCATAACAAGAATATACTCATATTGAATTAGCACTGACCTAAGGTTCATCCCAATTTGAAATTCATTCCATATTGGTTTACTTACTTTTCCAGTAATTTTGGTGGTGGTAGTGATGGTGTATCATGGATTCTGTTCTGACTCACTGAGACCCTGCATAGTGTTTCTGAGGCTGTAAATCTTTATGGGAGCAGAAAGCCTCATCTTTCTCCTATAGAATCAATAGTAGTTTTCAACTGCTGACCTATGCTACCAGAGCTCAATTTTGATTTTTTTTTTCTTCAGGATACAATGAATGTTCATTTTGAGTAACAGAAAACTTGAAGGCATTTTGTAAATAATAAACTAATAGTTTGTCTCTTCTTAAAATAAGTTAAACCTAGAAGAAATAAAGTAATTTAACTTTGTTGTTGTTGTTGTCAGCGAGATCTTTGGGCAGCGTGAGGTCTTTGGGCAGCGCGAGGTCTTCGGACAGTGTGAGGTCTTCGAGGTCTTCGGGCAGCGTGAGGTCTTCGGGCAGCGCCAGGTCTTCCGGCAGCGCCAGGTCTCCGGGCAGTGCCAGGTCTCCGGGCAGAGCGAGGTCTCCGGGCAGCGCCAGGTCTCCTGGGAGCGAGAGGTCTTCGGGCAGCGCGAGGTCTTCGGGCAGCGCCAGGTCTTCGGGCAGCGCCAGGTCTTCGGGCAGCGCCAGGTCTTCTGGCAGCGCCAGGTCTCCGGGCAGCGCGAGGTCTCCAGGCAGCGAGAGATCTCTGGGCAGTGCGAGTTCTCTGGGCAGCGCCAGGTCTTCGGGCAGCACGGGATCTTCGGACAGCGAGAGCTCTGTCAACAACATGGAATACCGGGACAAGAGGGCTCATGAGATGGTGTTGGAACTCTGAAACAAATATAAAGGTATGTTTGCAGGATCGGAGGGTTGGAGGGTTTACAGCTGGGGAATTTGCAGGAGAATCCAGAAATCCATTGTTTTCTGGTTCAAGACACTCAGCTGCTCCCGGAGCTGCCATCTTGGGAGAGAATATCTTGATTGTATCAAGATTGATAATATCAGGTGAGAACATCTTGATTGTATCTTGATTATATCAGGATTGTATCAAGATTGATATCAAAATTTAAAGTGAATGTTTTGACATAAAACCAAACGGCCACCACTTGTCTGTCTATCGTGTTGTGGTGGATTGAGTTGCTGTGATTCTGAGGGCTCTGCCACTGGTATTTTAAATAACCAGCAGGGTCACCCATGGTGGACAGGTTTCAGATGAGCTTCCAGACAAAGGCAGACTAGGAAGAAAGAGTGATGAACTACTTCCGAATTGCTAGTCACTGAAAACTCTATGAATAGCAGAGAAACACTGTCAGATATAGGACCGGAAAGAGTCCCTCAGGTGGGAAGGCACTCAGAATACGACTGGGAAAAAAATACCTCCTCAAAGTAAAGTTGACCATAATGATGTGAATAGAGTTAAGCTTGGGGGAGAAAAGCACACAGAACTTTCTGATGGGACACAGAACATTTGCTGATGGGACACAACTCAAAATGAAGAGAAAGAGCTGTAACCATCAATGTACGAAGTATGAATCTGGGAAAATTAGAAGTTGTCAAAAATGAAATGGAA
>NW_006409263.1:56458-57132 GCF_000296735.1 Chrysochloris asiatica | reverse complement strand
TCATATGACTTGTTTCATTACATTGATTACAATCCCCTCCATACATCATTAGTCAACAGTGTTTCTCTCTATCCTCTTTGGCTTTTCTCCTTTTTTTTTTTAGGCGGGGGGGTAGAAACTTTGCCTTTTTGGAATTTACAGTCTCGGCTTTTAGGGAAGGTTTTTACATTTATTTGTGGATATCCAGGGCTCATGTATGCGATCACTAACAAGCATAACTGAATAATCATATGAGGGACAGTTTACTATGTCTGCTAGGTGGCTAAAGTCTGATCCTCAGAGCCTATGGTTTGGACGGTCTGCAACACTTGGGCCCACAAGGCCTTGAACTCCTGGCCGGGTCTGCACGGTCTACATCTGTTTCCCCCTTATTTATTATTTATTTAGGGGACGCTGCCTGTCTTAGGTGGTCAGTGCGAATTCTTCCGTCTTACCTGTCATTGAAACGCATTGCAGCATGGCAATGGCTCTGTCTTAGGTTGACGAGGTTCCATGTGATCCTTACATGTCTCTGGCCACACGTCCAGTATAAACAGCTGCCTTCCAAAGAAGGCAGGGAGGGAGGAGACCGGCTTGGGACCCCATACGCAAGACGTTGCCAGACCACCACTCGCTCTAAGGTGACCAAGCAGGGTCACTACACTGAGGTTCAATCAAGTTCTTAGGGGATCTTA